>NC_092145.1:151886410-152189440 GCF_043159975.1 Macaca nemestrina
CTACTGACACCTTGGATTTCGCTAAGTGAGATGCATTTGGGATTACTAACAGCCAGAACAGTAAGATAATCCATCTTTATTGTTTATGACACTCACTTTGTTGTAATTTGTTACAGCAGCAGTGGGAAACTAATAGACTACTGTATTCATCAGAATTGATTAACTTCTGAAGGGTTTAGAAATACTTTTTCTTTGTCTCTCTTTTTCCTTCCTTTCTCTTTATTTGCTTCTTACATAAGCAAGAAATGCATATGGAAAAATTAGAAAATATAAACAATAATGTATTATAAAATGTATCTAAAATTCACACACCCAGGGATGGCGAGATGTATCATTCTAGTGTTTATTGTTCCATGCTTCTTCCTGTGCTGATATAGAGATAAAAGGCATACTCATGCATACATCTGCATGTTTTCACCCATGCACATTCATATGCATGCACATGTGCACATGCCCACAGACAAGCATTCACCCTTGCAAATGTGTAAGCATTCGTACACACATACCAAAGTTGGGATCCTGGCCCCAGAATTGATTTTTAACAACTTTGGGTATTCAGAAAACCCACATGCCCCTCATATTTTGGAGATTTGCCACCTTTAGGAATGTTTAGAGGAATGTGCCCTAGCTGCTGAAAGTGCTTTAATAAGCATTTTGATTAATGATAGCATGGATGTATTATAGGTATAGCATCTCATATAACTTGGAAGACAAAGAAGCGTTCATTTACATTATGCCATCTAAGTTCTATTACTTTGTAGTCATACTTGATAAAGAGTTTTTGTTGACTTCTGAGTTCCATTCTTTGTAGTAACCTGTGATTGTGCCGGGAGAAAGCACATCAGAAACTCCATCGTGTTAACAAGGAATTATGGAGAACTTCAGGGATTACATAAAGACACTAATTCACTTAAAATATACAGACCAGTGTTGTCTGCACATAATTTAGAAAGGAGCTAGCCTCTACTATACAAATCAGGAATCTGTTTTTCTATGCCGAGAAAAAAGTTTTTTTAAAACTAGCAGGCCAGAATACTGTACCAACGCCTCTCTGGGAAGCCCAGGCAATTATTTGCAACCTTGTCTTTCATTAGCATAGTGCAGAGCATTTAGGACTCATAAAAATGCCACTTAGCAGAACAATGCAAGTTCAAGTACTCTGTGAGTTGTGGCTTTTTCGTTATTATTTTTCTGTTTTAAAGACGAGAAGCTCCATTAATTTCAATTTTGTTGGATTCAATATGGTCAGTGTACATTGAGTACTCCATATTATACAGATACCTGCGAAACTGTTCTTGACCTTCAGATGTAGTTTAATGGGGAATATGACTTCCCAGATAACTGCAATATAAGGCAAATTTCCCATGACAGATAAAAGCTCTAAATGGGTTGCAAAGAGAAAGAGTGTCTCACTTATTTAAAAGCGCTGGGTGAACGGCTGCATTAAAGAAGAAACATTTAGGGTAGGTTTAAAATTCTGATAGGATTTGTCTGCCTAGGAAGGAACGTTAATAATTATTATCAGAGGCATGTGGGGTAAAATTTGGTTTTCCTGGAGAGCAGTCAAATAAAAGGAGAGCCATGTGACAAACTTGAAACGTGTTTGAAGTCCTAATCTGGAGGTCTTTGGAGGTTGGCATTTGGAAAATGCTAATCTACCTTTGTTCGGATTTGGAACATTTGTGCTTTGTGAAGAGCTCGACTTTGTGCCTGACGTGGTTTGGCTCTGTTTCCCCACCTAAGCCTCATGTCAAATTGTAATCCTCATGTTGGAGGAGGGGCCTGGTGGGAGGTGATTGGATCATGGGGTCAGACTTCCCCCTTGCTGTTTTCGTGATAGTGAGTGAGGTCTGGTTGTTTAAAAGCATGTAGCATCTTCCCCTTCACTCTCTTACTCCTGCTCCGCCATATGAAGATGTTGCCTACTTCCCCTTCACCTTCCATGATAATTGTAAGTTTCCTGGGGCCTCCCCAGCCATGCTTGCTATACAACTTGTGGAACCGTGAGTCAGTTAAACCTCTTTTCTTCATAAATTACCCAGTCTTGGGTTCTTCATAGCAATTTGAGAATGGACTAATACAGTGTCCAAGCCACTCGTTAGTCTGGTACATCATTTTCCCTGACCCCTTTCCTCATGGACCCAGTCACAACATCTTTATGCCTCTGATTTTCTGTATCTGGATATAATAATTTCCTTTAAATTATGTTTTAATTTAATTTCCCTATAATCTAATTCCTTAATACATTTAGATTGTTTTAATTAAAAAAATGCTAGTTTGCACACAAAAATAAACGAAATGTTAAAGCATGATACAAATATTCTTACTGGGAAAGTGTTCATATCAGAATTTGTTAAAGGAATGTAAAACATAGAAAATATAAAGAAAATCTTTCTGAGATTTTGAACTTAGCCTTCTCAGATTCCTACTAACTGCAACCAGGTTTAGGCTCCCTTTATACCAAAACCAAACAAACTAAGAACAAGAAAAGACAATACAAAAGAAAGATAGAATTTTGAAGCACTCTCAAAGACTTCAAGGAGACATTGTTAAAGTTTCATTTTAAGAACTGTGAAGAAAAGTAAAAGGAGTTTATGTTATTTAATCTGTAGAAAAGTAGCTGAGGTATTCAGTACAATATCATGGGCCAAGACTGAACTCATTCTCTGAGTGTGCATAGCTTCTAGGGCAGGAATTCAAAATGATCTGGAACTTAAAACAGCCTGAAACAGCTCTAAGCTGGCTTTTTGCAATGCTCTGGGCAACAGTTTCCAGACCACAGTTCCCTTTCTCTCTTCTCAAATACAATACCATTATGCTTTAATGCACCAGAATGGAACATTACCTTCCATGCTTTACTCACACTGAATGTGAAAAAGAGATCATGTGAACATTTATTTTAAGTTATGAAGATACTTTGAAGATCACTTAGTGCTGGCTTTCATATTAAACAAACAAACAAACAAAAAACCAGGCCAGGCGCAGTGGCTTACGCCTGTAATCCCAGCACTTTGGCAGGCTGAGGCAGACTTGAGGTCAGGAGTTCGAGACCAACCTGGCCAACGTGGTGAAACCCCATCTCTACTAAAAATACAAAATTAGCCGGGCTTGGTGGCGGGCACGTGTAATCCCAGCTACTCTGGAGGCTGAGGCAGGAGAATCGTTTGAACTCGGGAAAGGGAGGCTGCAGTGAGCCAAGATGGCGCCACTGCACTCCAGTCTGGGCAACAAGAGCAAAACTCCATTTCCAAAAAACAAACGACAAACATCACACACACAAACATATTTACATGCAGGCGTGTACACACACGACAACAACAAGAAAACTTTTCTCCTATTTGCTAATGTAAGTCTAATTTTTTAATCTTTTGGGAAACTGTAGGTAGAATAGAAGATAGTAACAGCCAAGGAATTACTATAGGATGTGATAAGGGTTCGTTGGTTGAAAGTGAAAGAAAATGCTCACTCTACTTCCAAGAGAGCAATTTAAGATACTATGCCTGTGTCCAAGACAATACATTTGTATTTGGTCTCTCCTGGACAGACAGAGTTCAAACTCCCATATCACTCTTCATTTTCATTGGTTGTTTTACTTTTATTTTCTACGGTTTTGGGTTTAGGCATGTTGATGCTGTGTTAAGCACAAAATGATTTCTGTCAGATTGTCAGAGTAGATCATGCCCTTCTCTTGTTCTGTATACTCTGCCTTTAGTTTATTCATTTATTTTTTGCATTATTTTACATTTGCGAGCTATCAATTCCCAGATCCATATTTTCCTTTTCTTCATATTTGTCTGACATGTATTTTTTGTATCATTTTGTTTTAGCTCCGTTCTTACATACAGCATATACTTAGATTTTTATTTTGATCCAAGTTGGAAGTCATTTCCTTTAGATTCTGAGTTTATCTCATTCATATTTCTTGCTCAACAGATTCACTTGGCCTTAATTTTGTTCCTTTATGTTATGGTCTCTGGAGTATTTTCTTTATTTTCCAACTTTTACTACAGGATTTGTGTTCTTTGTGTGTGCTCTTTTTGGTTATATAGACATTTAAGGCTGTGGATTAGTTTTCCTGATGACTGCCTTTATAATTTCTTTTCTTTTCTTTTTTTTTGAGGTGGAGTCTCGCTCTGTCGCCAGGGTTTCACCGTGTTAGTCAGGATGGTCTCGATCTCCTGACCTTGTGATCTGCCCGTCTCAGCCTCCCAAAGTGCTGGGATATAATTTCAATAATATAATGAAACTCTATATCTTGATTTACAAACTTTAGGCAATATTTATTTACTCCTAACTCCAAAACAACTCTCCCCCTATTATAGGCGACTGGAGGTGGGAAAAAGCTGAGTTAACGATAAGTATTAAGGCATTAATTTGTGGGTGAAGGTTGTGGCATATGTCTGAATAAGTCTGGAGCATGAGGGTTTGTGGGCAAGTCTGGGGCACGAGGATGAGAAAGAAAAGTAGTGAGGAAACAAAAATGGTTATGGGCAGGGCACGGTGGCTCATGCCTGTAATCCTAGCACTTTGGGAGGCCAAGGCGTGCAGATCAACTGAGGTCAGGAGTTCGACACCAGCCTGGACAACATGGTGAAACCTCGTCTCTACTAAAAAAAAAAAAAAAATTAGCAGGGCTTGGTGTTGGGCTCCTGTAATTCCAGCTCCTTGGGAGGCTGAGGCAGGAGAATCACTTGAACCCGGGAAGCGGAGGTTGCAGTGAGCTGAGATCACCCTGCTGCACTCCAGCCTAGGCGATAGAGTGAGACACAGTCTCAGAAACAAACAAAAACGATAAAAGCACAATCTATTGATTGAAAAGGATGCAGCTGGGCATGTTGGAAGCACACAGGGCATGGGAGGGAGCCTGGGCCCAACCCATAGGATGATGGCCATTCTAGCCAAAGGGGCAGGGGTGGCTGGAAAGAGCCCCAGGGCGAGGTTCTAGGCCCTGTCCACTTGGCCTCCATACCAAGTCCTGTGTCCCTCCCCAGGAGCAGAAGCTGAAAGAATGTGGGAACAGAGGCCCCAAAGGGCCAACCCCACCTCAGTCCACAGCAACCACTTGCTGTCACTCAGGGGAAGGGGGAGGGCGTGCCAGCAGGGGGCGTGGCCCCACACGGCCTGTCACACGCATGTGCACTGAGTCGACCAATCTGCGAGGAGCGTAGGAAGTGCTGTCGGCAGCTCTCACGAGAACTGAGTACTGGTTTTCTTTTTTGTTTTTTGTTTTTTGTTTTTTGAGACAGTCTGGCTCTTGCCGCCCAGGCTGCAGTGCAGACGCGCGATCTGGGCTCACTGCAACTTCCGCCTCCCGGGGTCAAGCAATCATTCTGCCTCAGCCTCCTGAGAGGACCCGTTTTCTAAGAGATCCTAGTGGTGCTGTTGTCTGCAGGTTCTTTGAGGGCACCACATCAGGGGTCCCTCAGGTGAAGCGCTCGCGGTGGGGAGGCGGAAACGCAGGCACGAGGCCCTCTGGGAACCAGGGTGTGAAGCGCTGGGCCGCCCGCTGACCTGTGAGGAAATGCCCCTGGCGTGGTCGCCTGGGGCCTGGGTCAGGGCGAGGCCCTGAGGGTGGGCTGGGGTGTGCCAGGGCAGGGAGGGAGCTGGAGCCGCCTGGGTGATCCCTAGGGCCCAGGAGGGCTTGTGCATGTGTTGGGGGGAGGTGCGGAAGGTGGGGGGAAGTGGGGGTGGGGCGAGGGTGTTGTTGGGGACAGTCTGAGTGGGGCCCTCCTGCCCGGCCTCCCGTCAGGACAGGACACTTGGGGTCATCAGGGGTCCCCTGTGCATCCAGGCGGGTGAGTGACAGTGCAGCCCCTGACATTCCTCTGGAGGTGGCTGGGGAGATCCTGTGTCACCCGGTGGCCCTCCCAGCCACACGGGGTCGCTGGGGGACCCAGAGGTAGGGCTGAGTTCTGTCCCAAAGGTGCGGCGAGGATCCCGCAGACGCCGTGGAGTTCAGGTGTGGGGGCAGCTGTGAGCTCTGCAGCCAGCCCCGGGGACGGGCTGGACGGGCTGGACGGGCCAGGACAGGAGGGGACACTGGCATCTTTTCGGTCCCCTCCTGCTCCCACAGGAGACCCAGGGCGTGCCAGCCCCACCTTTCTTGAACCTGTGATCCCAATGGCTTTCCTTTCCGATGCCAGGGTTCCTTTGCTTCCTTAGTGTGCCTTTGCCCTCATCAGGTTCAGGGATCACCTGTAGCTTCCCAGGACAGCCAGCCACGGATCCTGTGGGCAGGAGGGCTGCCAAGGCCCAGTTGGAGGCTCAATTTATGGCGGCCCAGGGGAAGGAGCGTGCAGGTAAATACAGCCCAAGGTGACCCGGAAGAAAGTGCACGCCCAAGAGGACGGTCTGTCTGCTTTCTGCGCTGGGGGCACAGGGGTAGCCCAAGGACCCGGGCCCCTTCGTGGCTTTGGAGTCCATCGTGCACGTGCTAAGATGCCCCAGGTTTTCAAAGTAGGCTCAAGGGCCTTAGGCTTCCCGTGAAAGGCTCCCCTCATAGTGGGGTTACAGATGCTCCCAGAGCAGCTCTTCTCCATGAGTGCAGTCATGACATCCAAGGGGTCTGACGTGTAGTACGTTGTTTACTGGGACTTGAACCCGAAGGGCTTCCCAAAGTGCCTTGATAAAATGGTCAGAAGCCGGTGATTCCATGTACAGCTCTGCTTTAAAGCCTTAATTGGCAGATAGCAAAAAAAAAAAAAAAAAAAAGTCTACAACTAGTACATTTCTCCACAAAAAAAGTCCACAACAGTGTCTTCCTCTAAAAAAGGTTTGTCTTTTAAATTTTAATGCAGGAAAGGATCCAGTCAGTGACGAATGTGAGGAAAGAAACCCTTTTACAGAAACAAGGGAGGAAGATGTAACTGATGAGCATGGGGAAAGAGAACCTTTTGCTGAAAAAGACGAGCACACGGGGTAAAGTGTTTAAGTCACTTTTGCCTGTCGGATAGGGTCTTTTAGGAAAAGTCACCTTTGGACCATGTCATCACTGTTCTATTCTGTGCAGAACATTTCACATAAGACATTTCTTTTCCCAACAAACATGGCATTTTGTGTAGTATTATGCTAAAATTTTGATGTAACTTTTTTTACAGGGCTAATACCAAGAAGCCAGAAGATACTGCAGGTATATTTTAGGAGTTATCTGTCGTTTATGAAAATTGTTTTCAATCATGCAACTGTTGCAGTAAGTTATATGAATCAGTGGATGACAAGACTGTCTTAAATGGCTTATCATATGTAGCATTTAACATACGTATTTAATGTAATCTGTTTGATAAATTTTTCTTACCTCTTTGATTGTTGATGTGGAATGTGAGAATGCTTCTAATAATGGTGAAGCGAGATGGATGGCTTTTCTTTCATACACGTGGAAATTTAATTGTTTGGAGAATATTAGAGGACATTGGAGGAGAAACAGCTCTATTCGTTCCTTTTAGTGTACGCAGATTAAGTCATATATCAGGTTTTTTTTAAGCTTTCACTTTAAGTTTGGGGGTACATGTGCAGGTGTGTTATATAGATAAATTGCATGTCACAGGGTTTTGGTATACAGATTATTTTGTCACCCAGGTTATAAGCATAGTACCTGATGGGTGGTTTTTGATCCTCACCCTCCTCCTACCCTCCACTCTCAAGTAGGCCCAGTTGTCTGTTGGTCCCTTCTTCCTGTCCGTATGTACTCAGAGTTTTTAATATGAGTTTTTCATGTTCTTAATTTAGCTATTCTATTGTCACAGCTTTCTGATTTTGTTTTATTTGAAGTACAAGAGAAAATTGAATTCTCTAAAATCATTTTCTATTATTATTCCAGTAATAAACTGTGTAGTACAAAAGTAAGGACAACTTTTCTATCTAGTGAGAAACATGTAATTGGATCCAAAAACTCATAAACTTTATATTGCTGTGTGAAATATTAGTTGCACTGTTATAGGGACCATATTTTCAAAAAAGTTTGAGAAAATTTCTGTAAAGATGATGGAGACAATACTCTTACTTTTGAAAAGCTCAATTCAGTTTTCAGCTCTTCGATAGCGATGATTCATACAAGCAGTATATTTGGAAAGCTTTGCTCTGCTTGGTGACAAAAAGTGCCGGTTTTGTGAGCTGCCTAATACATTGGGTGTTATAGATGGAGACTGTATGTAAAAAATATTTGCATTATGGTACAAATCTTTTATGATTGCTGAAAACTGTTTTTAGCAATTGATGGTAGGTCTCTGATGTGAAATCATGTTTAGGAAAGCATTCCTTGCAGTATTACAGTTTTCTGAAACACAGCACTATGGGCACAAATGTCATATAAAAAGCTGCAAGAAAATATTTTAAAAGTGTTTTTGAGTGTATTTCTTTACCTAAACCTAAATTTTCATACTCATGGCCATGGCTTCTTTTATTAAAATACAGTTAATAGCATCAATCACTAGATTGCTTAAAAATGCTTTTCTTACTGTGTATTAACTTATTTCTACCCTTTGGATGGTTTTATTATATGATACTTTTTTGTGTGCTTTACATAATGAGTTGTGCAGTATTTCATGGAAACATCTCCTTTGAATTGTAGGACATTTTGTAAATGTAGAAATTAAAGTCTGTGCTTATAACCCTTTCTGCACATTTAAAAAATAGAAACTTTTAATTATTTGCTTTTTTCCATCATCCGTCAATTAAGTGATTTTCAGTTATACAAATTGGAATTGAAATACGAATATTAATACCTGAAATGTTTTACAGAAAATAAGTGAGTAAATCTTGCTTTTTGAAATGATTTTTGAATTTTATATTTTAAATATCCTTCTTGTATTGCTGAACCATAATGTCCCATATTGATGTCAGTATATGCAAATAAACTACTTTTCAACATTAACTTTTAATCCATTTTCATTTACTAACTGACATTAAAGAGGATCTTACTGCAAAAAGAAAAAGGATGAAAATGGATAAAGCTTGCAGCAAAACAAAGAACAAAAGTAAAAATGCTTTGAGAAAAAAACAACTTAAAAGGTATGACTGTTGGCTTTCTTGCGTAATGATATTTATATCATTTCTTTGTATTCGTTGGTGCAAATAATTTCAAAAACTACCCTGTACATATTGGCGTCTCTAGTGAACAACATATTTTACTTGATTGTTCTCTAAGCAGGTAAGTTTCTTTAGTTTTATAACCTCAGTTTAACAGAATCAAGAGATATTACCTAGAAGTCAATGAAGATGACCTCTTTTTGCCTTCCAGATAAAAACAGTCTTCCTGTAAAATTAATGTTTATCCATTTCTAGAAATATGGTAGCTGCATATAAGATAAATGTTCTCAATGTTTAGTCTGTAGATCCTTAACGATACTCAATTATGTAGAAAGGGATAACCTTATGTTGTAAATAAGTTATCTATTTTAGTTAAATTGTTTTCACTATTTCTTTTACAAAACCATTGGTGTGCCAAAGTGGAGAAATAGTTAAGTGAAGCATTTCTTCTGGGAAATCTTACGGGATGAATGGCTATGATATTCTTGAACCTACTTATGAGAACCCATATGTTATTCAGTAAAAGGAAATGAAAAGTAGACTGCTCTTAGAGAAAATGAATGTTTCTGGGAAACTTATAGTGCAGTAAACCCTCCTTTGTCTTCAGCAGGTCAAGAATATAAGATAGCTGCTCTAGTAGTCAGGAAGGAAGGAATCCTTTCAGAATGAGAGCAACTCATTTCACCTTTTTCCAAAAAGAAGATTTCAGCTACTATTACTCCCTTGCTACTTTATAGGATAAATTATGTCAAGTCAGTTTGGGTTTGAATAGGATTAATTTTTCATCTCTCTATGAAGTTTGACCGTGTTACTTATTATGTGTTACAGGCAGAAACGTGATTATATACATTCTCTGAAGTTGCTGAATGTCCTTGAAGAATACATCACAGATGAGCAGAAAGAAGAAGAAGAAGAAGAGGGAGAAGAAGAAGAACTAATTGTTGGTATCAGGCTTAGCTTTATGTTTAACCTGTTGTATCAATGTCTCAGGGAGTAATTGTTCATGCAGAAATTCAGCAAAGAAGGAAGAGTGCATGAGCCCAGAGAGGGGGCCCATTAGTGGACTCATGTACCAGGGGAATATAATTGCCATGCAGCATTAGGGGTCCAACTGAAGTCAGCATCATGACGATGAAGAAATTGAAGTGAGCCCAGTTGGAGTATTTGTGTAAGAGCAGCTGTAGGGTTGGAATTTCCTGGGTTGGGGTCTAGCCGAGCAGATTGACAGAGGGAGAGTTGGGCAGGGAATAGATGCAGGGATGAGGATAGATGACTGGCTGTGGAATTTCAGCTGGGACTGAGTTACCCGAGCACATGGGGTGGGCAATGGGCAGTAAACAGTGCTCCATTCAGTGGGTGTCAGGTCTCGACAGACTCCTGAGCTATAGTACTGAAGTGAGTGACCTACAATGGCAGGGAGGTAGTGGCTGTATGTTGGGAAGATGGAGAAACAGCTGACTACAGTGGTTCAAGGGCTGGGACTATGCAGCCACACTGCTTGGGATCCAACTCCAGCTTGACCGTTGCTAGCTCAGAAACCACGGAAAAATTATTTATCTCTGTGCTAGCTCGGAAACCGTGGAAAAATTATTTATCTCAGCTTGACCATTGCTAGCTCAGAAACCACGGGCAAATTATCTACGAAAGGAGGCATGGTAAGAGTACCTACGTCAGAGTTGTTGGAGGATCAAAAGGTTTCTATGTAACGGGTTTATTTAAGTTTTTCAGGATGTGATCTGACCCATGGTTGCTCCTTATCATTGATATTATTAATATTACATAGGTGTTGCAGTCATTGGGAATGACAAAATCTAGGGGATGACTGTGCGAGTGAGTGCCACGTAGAGGAGAGGAGAACACTGTTGTTGGAGATTAAGTCAAGGTGCAGAAAGGCCATCATTATTGGGTGGTTCATCTATGTGCCTATTGAAATGACCAAGATTTAATACATGCTTAAAATCCTAGAAAGAATGTGTCTTAGTTAATTTCTGTATAGATCTTACCTATCTGTGGTCAACAAATTGTAGGAAGGTTCATCAAATATTCTTCATTGGAAATCAAGAAATTAGGACATACGTGTTGAATATGTGAAAGTAAGAAAATTATTTACTTAATGACTGATGAAAAAGGTTAATACATCATTTTTAGCATGTGATTGGCGAACACGATTGTTTAAAATTGGTCCTAAATGTTGTCTAAAAGAAAGTGTTCAGAAGTATTGATTTAAAGAGTATTCCTTTAAAGCTAATGGAGAATTGTGTTTTGTAAGTATTAAAATTTACCCAATTTTTATCACTATTTTGTTGTGGGATTCTAGAAAATATTTCAAGAACAACAGAAGAGGTGGCAGCAATATAGAAGTGTTAGGAGAGAGAGGCTGAAAGAGATGAAGCTGCTACGTGACCAATTCTTAAAGGTCTGTTCTATTTGGTAACATAATACATTATAAAATACACCACGTGCATAATAGAAGAAAGTCTGCTTGTTTCTGAATGTATGGAAAGACATTTTGGTTATACATTTTAAATTACTTACCATTTTCACTTTGAATGTATTGTTCCAGATATAATAGTATTGGTAAATGTATTTTTAGGATTCATGAATAGTTTGTAGGAGTTATTTAGAACAGGAAAAGGTAAAGTGGAAATTTTACCTAGAAATATACATCTTATGTATAAAATTGACACTTTATTAACACATTAACTTATTTATGCCAGAGGTTGCAAATTGTTTTTGTGTATGAAAAATCAGACCTTGGCAATGACCTTGAGCAGTAGGATATACATGATTCCCACAAGGTTAGCGTTCCTATATGGAACACTAGGCATAAATGGGTTTTAATGAAGATACTATTTTCAGTTTTCAGAACATCAATGACATATCTATGGTGGAAGGCAGGAAGTCCATAAATCCTTTCTGGATATCTTTTTTACTTGTGTTGTTTCAAGAGTTTTAGTTAAATAGGAAGTAGGCAAGTGTAACTACTGAGTGTCTCTTTTATTTCCTGCTGTAATACAGGAGCGTTTTAATGGCATATTCACTCACAAAATTATTAGTAATTGTTTTACATGACAATTTGTAATCATAAGAGATGGTTCAGATGTATAACAGAATGGGAAAGCCAGCAGATTATTAACACGTTGTGAATTGTGAATTATCTGCTGTCGTATAGCACGTTAGCAAATTATCATCAGACAATAACCTCTTCTTCATGTAGATGTAGATAATTTAGGAAGCAATGGAATTCTTTTTTGGGAGGCCAGGTATTCTTTTTAATAATCTTGTGAAAAGACATGTTCATATGTCACTCCTCTACACTAACTGAGATGTGTTAAATAAACTGAGAAAAGAGTTTGAAAATAAAATTTTCAAGCAACTTGAGGATGATCTATACACAGTTATTTAAATAGAAGTTACAAGTAGAGAACATGTTGCTATAATGCTCCCCAGATACCATTTATTAATTGGTAGGAACATGAAACTAGAAGTTTTCCTGTCAGTATTAATGTCCCATGTTACCACTTACGGTAGGAACTTTGCTATCGTCTTGGACTCTTTTGAGTCCATTATCCTTCCCATGCAGTTATCATGAGACAAGTTTTACCTCTGCAATGGTCCTTTAATTTCTTTCTTTAAATTCCCACTGCGGCTGCCCTAGTTCAAGACCTCATTCTTCCTTGCTTGTACTATTAAACTCTTTTCTGAGTTCTCTCTTCTCTTCTGAGCCATCCTTCACTGATCGGCAATATTACTTTCCTACAACCCTCCCCTTCCTAAAATGCTTCCTAGCCCTTCGCTCTTCCCAGCCTGTCAGTGGTGCCCCGTCTCAGTTCTTAGATGTTCAGAGACTCCCCTTTACATGACCCCCTCTTAGGCTTGTTTTGCCGCTGTCTGTCTTTCCTCCCACTTCTCCAGGCTGACCGCCTTCCCTGAAGGAACTCACTGTTACTCCCATGCTTTGCTCATGCTCTTCCCTCACAATGCTTTTAAAATCTTTTTTTTTGACTGATTGAAACCTTTTGCCAACTAAATCAACATCAGTCTCCATTTTTGGCTACATGTCTGAGTGAGTTGCCCTTCCATAGCAGTTACACGAGTTTTGTATTCCTTTTTTAAAAATTTGTGCATTTGCTCATGTCACAGGAATATGGAAGATTGTGTATTCATTTTTTATGTCTTCCTCAACATTAACATACAACATTTTAGGGAGTAGGAACTGTTGAACTATTTGTTGAGTAAAGAGTATATATTTCAAACATAGTTACATTTTCTCTAACTTGATGAGGTCATATCACCGACCATTTTATCCCTTCAGTGGAAACCATGTTATGTAGACTCTTGCTGATAATATATGGGTCACTACCTGCTGAAAAAATATAATATTTCATGATATAAGTCTGCCCGTCTTTTTCTGTCTTTGCTCCATCTTGACCTTAAGATATTCTTCAACCCATTGTATTTAAGCAAAGTACATGACTGTTGGACCTGCTAAAAAAATATGTCACTGAAATCTGGCATTAAAAAATTTAAGTGGGTATTTGGAGCTCCATGTATTGATTATAGTTTGTTCTATTTGAAATGAATAGCCAGCATCCTTTGAATATTAAAAGCTGTTTCCTTTTGACATTTAATTAACTCTGTTTAAAATGCGAGATGTAAAGTGGTGGTTTGTCAGTGAACTAGACTTTTTCTTTTAGACTCTTGAGGACTTTGAAGACCTTTGTGACAGAGTTTTTTCTGATGAAGACAGTGAACTTGACAACTAGACATGTTTTTAAATAAAATTGTGTCGGAGACTGTAAGTAGTGCATATTTAATATTAAAAACTCAGGATTGATGTAAGCACGGGAATATTTTATTTGCAGAAATGTGTATCACAGTTACTTAAATTTTTTTTTTTGAAACAGCTTTTGGAAGAGTTGGCACTTACTCAGTTGTCTCTTCAACCTCTGTTATTCTGATGACTAAAGAAAGAACTTGAACCTATGTTATATGATACAAGCACAACTTGAGCTACAGTAAACTACATGACAGTGTTTTGATAATTGTTATATAAATCAGTATAGCTCCTCTGTCATTTGTCTGTTACATGCCAGACCTCGTTTCTATGATCTGTTGAATGAACCCTAGACACTTCTGTGAGAAAGCAGCAATTGCACAGTTATGTACACGGTCAATTAAATTTTAACATTAAAGATAATTTAGATTTCAGTTCGCCTCTGTGGATCTGTATCAGTTCCAAAAGTGTAGAAAGCACGGGCATAGAAAAGTACATTTTTCTCTAATAAAAGAAGACAAAGCCTGCCAGGTACGGTGGCTCATGCCTGTAATCCCAGCACTTTGGGAGGCCGAGGCAGGTGGATCACTTGAGGTCAGGAATTTGAGACCAACTTGAACAACATGGTGAAGCCCCATCTCTACTAAAAATACAAAAATTACCGGGGCGTGGTGGCACACACCTGTAGTTCCAGCTACTCAGGAGACTGAGGGAGGAGGATCGCTTGAACCCGGGAGTCGGAGGTTGCAGTGAGCCAAGATTGTGCCACTGTACTTCAACCTGGGCGACAGAGCAAGACTCTGTCTCAGAAACCAAGAAGAAGACAAAAGCTGTCTTAACTGTGCATTCTTTTGTATTTACTCATTAGGATAAAGAGGGAATTCCAATGAAAGCAGGACTTCAAAAAGTAGATATACTCTATGGCCGTATCAAAATTATTAAGAGCACCTTACTGTCTGTGTTCTTGAAAAAAAATTATACTGCTGTAAATGATTAAGGCAACTGAGCAAGATACATTAATGTCAGTGCTGAGCCACTGGTTTGTGGGTTTGTCATTTCCACAGATATCAAAATGCCATTTAGTTTGTTTTGGTCCACCATTCAATGATACCTCCCCTCAGCACTGAATGAAAGTATTTTATTAACATTTATGTATGCTTACAATTATTTCACATCTGTGGCAAGGTGAATTATGTAGAGTGCTTTGTTTATTCAGTTTAATATTCATGGATTATGTGGAAGTTTAAGTATATGTACATCTAAAAACTTGAATGATGAATTCGCCTACCTTTCCTTTTTTTAATGTGCAGTTTTCACATGCAACAACATATAACAACATGTAAAAACGATTTTTACATGCATGTAAAAACGTTTTGCATGTAACAACATGTTAAAAAGATGTACATGTTTTTACATGTAAGATTCCTTTTTACATGTAAATTTTACGTGTTTTTACATGTAAAAATTTTACATGTAACAACATGTAAGAAAAGAAATGTTCATTTGGAAACACTTTATTTAGTAAATATGAAATTCAGAATATATATGGAGTAAGCGAAGTAAATGTATTCTTTTGCCAGGTTTCTGAAATTCCATTCATGAATCCTTCAAAACACAACACTCCACTGGGAGGAGAGGAGCGACTTCCTCTCATTTTTCCTTGTGTTTTTTATGTTAATTGGCCCCTATATACCACTCATCTTTTCTAGGTTTTCCAAGTTTAAGAAAAAAAAAAAAACAATTTCATTCAGATTGTGTTTTTCTGCCTGCAGTCACTTATACAGCTATAAGTGAGTCCCTATGGGGAGCATTTCATTCCTAAAGTTTGCATTTTCATAAAGGATTTTCCTTTTCCCAAAGCGTGTGTTGGTAGTACTAAGTACTATTAAGTACTACTTCAAGTTTCTAAGAAGATCCTTATTTGAGATTTCTTTCAGTAGTTACAGAGGCAAAGTAAGCACTGCAGAGGTCCATGTGCGAGTTCTGTTGTACATACTGGGCTATCTGACTACTATTTACTCTATGGTGGAAGGACAAGAAAGAGGCCACAAGGTACTTAATGATGGAACAGTTGATATTTATGCCACCCCTTACTACCTCAAATGAGTAACTGTGTACTTGAAGTCATATTATTTTTGGAGACCAGGTGTCGCTCTGGCCCAGCCAGAGTGGTACAATCATAGCTCATTGCAACCTTGACCTTCTGGGCTCAGGCGATCCTCTCACCTCAGCCTTCAGAGTGGCTGGTACCACAGGTGTGTGCACCACGCCCGACTTATATATATATGTATAAAATATATACAAAACATATAGTATAATTATATAATATATAATACAAATTACACACACACACACACACACACACACACACACACACACACACACACTTTTTTCTTTCTAGAGATGCAGTCTCCCTGTGTTGCCCAGGCCAATCTCAAATTCCTGGCTTCAAGTGATATTTCCACCTCAGCTTCCCAAATTGCTGGGATTACAGGCGTGAGCCACCGAGCCTGGCTGCATTATCTCACTTTTATATGGAATCTAAAACAGCTGAACTCACAGAAACAGAGAATAGAATGATGGTTACCAGGAGCTGGGGGAGGTGGAAGGTTGGGAATATGTTGGCCAAAGGGTACAAGATTTCAGTTAGGAGGAGTAAGTTCAAGAGCTCTATTGTAAAACACTGTGTCAACAGATAATGATAATACTGGATTTTTAAAGATTGCTAAGAGGGTAGATTTATTTAAGAGTTCTCACCACAAAGAAAATTATACTTAGGTGAAGTAATGCAAATGTCAACTAGCTTGACGTAGCTATTTCACAATATATACATATTTCAAAGCAACCTATTGTAGACAGTATATACCATTTAAATTTGTCAATTAAAATAAGTTAGTAAAATGTTTATAATTAAAAATAAAAACTTACACTTATTGCCCTGCAGTTCTGCAGTTTCATGTAAAGTCTGGAATGAGTGTCTTTGGGTTAAAAATCTAGATGGCAGTGGGGCAGTGTCCCTTCTGAGGGTTGTAAGGGAGGACCTGTTTTCTTGCATTTTTTGGATTCTGAAAGCTCCCTCCATTCCTTGTCTCATGGCCTCTTTCTTCGTCTTAAAAGCCAGGATTTTTGGGGTCAGATCCTTCTCATGTGGCTGTCTGGTTCCTTCCTCCTGCCTCTCTCACACTTAGAAAGACCCTTGGGATTCCACTGGACTCCCCTAGAGATAACCCAGGATAATATCCATGTTGCAGGTCAGCTGATTGGTACCTGTCATTAGCACCTTCCAGTTCATTTCCTCCCTTGCCTTGTCGTCTCACACGTTCACAGGTTCCAGGGATGAGTTCCTGGACATCTTTGGAGGGTACTTATTTTGCCTACCAAATACACCCTTTCTTTAAATGCACCTCACCTTTAAAATAGCATTGTTTTAGGTGGGCACAGTAGCTCATGCCTGCAATCCAGCGCTTTGGGAGGCAGAGGTGGGAGAATCACTTGAGGCCAGGAGTTTGAGACCACTCTGGCCAACATAGCAAGATCCCATCTCTACAAAATAATTTTTAAAATGGCACCATTATAAAGAGGGAGGTAGGATGGATTCCATCCTGGTCTCAGCCATTGTTCAAAGGTGTTGACTTGCATAAACTGAAAAGCCACAGTGACAATAAAAAGCTCATCCCTTGCTACCCGCAAGGAGAAACGCCGGCTCCCATAAGCAAATGGCGTGACTGTAAGTCTTTGTGTGTGTATCCGTGGGCTGGGAAACGGGTTCGTTGAGTTAATGGAGGCTTTGAATTCTGTACTCTCTTCCACCTGGCTGCAAATTATATACAATGGTTCAAGGGATCCTCTCACTTCAGGCCTCCTGAGTACCTGGGAATATGGGCGTGTGCCACCATGCTGGCTAATATTTTTGTGTGTTTTGTAAAGACATGGTCTCGCTGCATTGCCCAGGCTGTTCTTGAACTCCTGGTCTCAAGTGATCCTTCTGCCTCAGCCTCCCAAAATGCTGGTATTACAGGCATGAGCCACTGCATCCAGCTGACCTATGCGCTTTGTTTTTTATTTGATTATTTCATTTAATTTTAATTTTAATTTTTATTATGAGACAGGGTCTTGCTCTGTCACCCAGGCTGGAGGGCAGTGGCACAATCATAGCTCACTGCAACCTCTGCCCCCGGCCTCAAGTGATCCTCCCATCTCTGCCTCATGAGTAGCTAGGACCACAGGCACACGTCACCATGACCAGCTAATGTCTGTATCTTTAGTAGAGAAGGGGTTTTGCCATGTTGAAATAGACTCTCTTTATTTAAAACATATGTCTGTCTATTCCTGAGTACAGTTTAAAAACATCATTTTTTGTTATTTGAATTTGTAAGAGTCTTATGTGTAAATAGAAAAGAAAATCTTATGATAAAATTAATCATAATTAAAATTAAAATTATTGCATAATTAATATATTAATATATTTGCTTAACAAAATGTTAATATTCTCTTAAAATATCATTACTAACACATAATCCACAAAATCCTACCTTGGATTTTATTACATAGTTTAGAAATTTTATTGCTTATTCTAATTTTTGTAGTACCATAAATGAATTTTAACATCTCTAAGCACAGGAGAAGATCATATACGTCATTGCCCTTACCTTACAGCTAATATATGATTGATCATTTCAGAAACCAGGCATTTGAAGCTGTGTGAACATGAACCATTCATCATTACAGATACCCCTGATCACATAGATACATAGTATCCAGCAATTGCAACTTACAAAGTGTATGAGTCCAAGATCTGATAGGTTCTGCAAATTTAGATGACTCATTTTCCAATATTTTCAAGTTGCAGCCCCATGTTTTCATACATGTCATTTCTGATTACCCATTAAGCATGTTCTGGTAAATTGTTTCTCTCGACTGCTCATGCAGTGTTTTGAACTGGTGCCATAGTAGATTTATTTTCTTCCCTTCAGTATAGACAGATACATGTGCTTATTTCTAAACCTCATCAGCTACCACTAAGGACCAGGAAGCAAAATCTAAGTGACTGAAAGCGGTTTCAAGTTATTCTTTGATTGGCTTTTGGAGTGAGTTTGATGCAATCTCCTCGCTTTTCTAGCCAAGGTGATTTGGCCAAGTTATCTGTCCTCAGCCATTCCCGTTTGGGCTGTAATACTGTTTTGCCAAACACGGAAACACTAATGTAGATAGCTCACACTTACAGTTTCCAGAAATTTTTTTCACACAGGGAAGTTTTCTTAATGTATAAATCTTTTTTTTTTTTTTCTAAATCCACAAACAAGATTGAATAATATATCACATATACATTTTAATACATATTGTAAATATTTGCATATGAATATATACAATATATGATTATTGTAAACCATTTTATTTTCCTTGCATTTCTTAAAATCAAAGCCAATGAAAAACATTTTAAGTACAATCATATAATTTACTGATAAAAGAAAATTATTTTCCCCTCTTCTATAAATTTACAGAGCCTGGGATTTTCATCAAATAAATTTTGGATACCTTATAGCACTAGCATAGTCCTTTTTTAAAACATGTTTTTGGAATTTAGCTATTATTTTTAGTAGAGACAGCATCTCACCATGTTGCCTAGGCTGGTTTCCAAGTCCTGGCTCCAGTGATTCTCCCACTTCGGCCTCCCAAATTGCTGGGACTACAAGGAATGAGCCACCGTGTTGGCCCAGCATAGTCCTTTACAAAAAAAAAAAAAAGGCCACTGTAAATATTTGCTGAGATATTGAGTGAGTGGATGGATTAACAAATGAATTAACCAATGAAGTGGTGTCTGAACTTAGGAGAAATTCTTTTTTTTTTTTTTTTTTGAAGGAACATTAGTTAAAATGTACTAAACAGCTCCATGCAACTTCTCCAGAATGATGGACATTGCCCTATAGACATATATGAAAAATGCATATGTTTATTTATAACAGATATATAACTTTTTTTATTACTGTATTCACTTTATGTTGCACTTTTTTTTTCTACAAATGACTACAAAAGCCTGTTTGTTATAATACAATTTCTATAGGCACTTAAACAAACGAAATACCTCCATCCTTATTTGTGTTCAAAATTTGAAAGTTGCTATTTTGGGGTCATTTTTAACTATGTTCATATCTCTGTTTCTGAATTTGACTTGGTAATGCTTTCTTATTTTTTAAATGTATTTAATTGTTTTTCTTTACATAGGTTATTGGGGAGCAGGTGGCGTTTGGTCACATGGTATTTGGTAACACAGGAAAGTTCTTTAGTGGTGATTTGTGAAATTTTGGTGCACTCATCACTCGAGCAGTATACACTGAACCCTATTTGTAGTCTTTTATCCCTCACCCTCTTTTCACCCTTTCCCCCCTAAGTCCCCAAAGTCCATTGTGTCATTCTTTTGCCTTTGTATCCTCATAACTTAGCTCCCACTTACGAGTGAGAACACATGATGTTTGGTTTTCCATTCCTGAGTTACTTCACTTAGAATAATAGCCTGCAGTCTCATCGAGGTCACTGCAAATGCCATTAATTCCTTCCTTTTTATGGCTGAGTAGTTTTCCACTGTGTATATATATACCACAGTTTCTTTATCCACTCGTTGATTGATGGGCTTTAGGGTTGGTTCCATGATTTTGCAATTGCGAATTGTGCTGCTATAAACATGCGTGTGCAAGTATCTTTTTCGTATAATGATTTCTTTTCCTCTGGGTAGATTCCCAGTAGTGGGATTGCTCGATCAAACGCTAGTTCTACTTTCAGCTCTTCAAGGAATCTCCACACTGTAACGCTCTTTTAAAATATGTGCTTTTGATTTCTTGCTTGTATATTATTGTATTTGGAAATTGATTTAGAAAGTATATATAATCCATAGAGACCCCAGCCCATTTTTAATGATTCATGTTACAAACCCTCCAGTAGCTTCCTGTGGATTCGGCATGGTAGGAAGTACAGGTGAAAGAAGACAAATAAGACAGAACTGGTATTCTGGAACTTGAGAAAATGAAGAACCCTGGCAATCACAATGCAGTGTGAGAAGTGCTATGAGAAATGCATTTGCGGGACCCCTCGGGGCACATGTCTGTCTCCTAGTGCAGCCCAGGAGGTACTGTCATGGAAGGCATCCCTCTTAAATCATCTCCCAGAGGATGGCATCTGATGAGGTAGGACGCATATTCCAGGCAAAGGAAGCAAATGCACTGGGTTATTAAAGTATTGCAAATAACTCCTGCACACTTCTAGGACAAGTGTAAATTGGTACAAATCCTCCTAGGAGAAATATTTGGTAACATCTACCAATATTAAAATGTATTAATGATCAGATATGGGACCCAGCTCTCCCAGCTGTTCCATTTTTGAGAACGCTTCCTGCAGAGACACTTGCACATGGGTGACGTGGCAGATGCACCGTTTTGTTCACAGCAGCCCTAGCCTTCGCACAGAGTTACAAACACCCTGGATCTTCCTCAGGAGAGGAAGGATTCAATAAAATACTGTGTGTCCAAATGGTGGGAATGCCATGACAATCAAATGATAAGGAAGATTTTCTGAGATATGATGTTAGGTGAAAAAAGTGGGTTGTAAATGGAGGTGTATGATATACCATATATTAGGTGAATAAGGGAAAATATATATATGCCTTTACTTGTTTCTTGTAAATGTATAAAGTCATATCAACGTGTATGTAAGAAGCTGACAAAAATATTTGTCTCAGTGTGTGGTGTTGTTATATGGGACTAGATGCAGGCCTCATTGGGGTGAAGGATGAGAGGGAGAGAGTGGTCCAAGAAACAGCTACAGACCTTCTCCAAGCTTCCACAGTCATCAGATCATGGCCCATCCCATTTCATCCGAACTCCTAGACATTTCTCCCTGCCCCACAGTAGAATATCTTGTATATATACAGATGCGCGCGCACACACACACACACACACACACACACATATTCATGTGCCTGGCTTATGGCCCAAATAAGATCCATGCATAACAATTAAAGGTAAAATTTTTCTTTTAAATATGTACTTTCTCAAACTTCTGCAACAATTATAAAAGCCTTAAATTATGAATGGAGTAAAGGAAGTTTGTTATTATTATCAAACTCTCCTAGACACAATTATATTTTTATTATGATTTTTCTTTTAACTCATAGTGATCTTTGTGTGTCTTTTTACATTTTTAAATATACAGGGCCATTGAAGGTTTTCTTTTGGTATTAACTTTTTAATTTTTGTATTATAGTTAGAAAACTTCAGATTCTTTGAAATTTGAGAAGACATACTTTATGTCAAGTGGGTAACCAAGTTTTAGGAAATTTTCTGGAATGCTTGAAAAGGTTGTGTGTTCTCCAATTATTTGGTGCAGTTTTCTATATATGTCCATTACAAGGAGCTTATTAAACTATTAAATCTTTTATATTTATATTAGTTTGGTCTCTATGCCAGTCATAGACCATTCTCACAGCTGGTGAGAATATGCTGAATTATCCCAGTATGATGGTGGATTTGTTCATTTCTATTTTTATTCTGTTAATTTTTCTTTTATGTATATTATATCTAAATGCCATTTAATTAGATGCATATAGATTTAAATTGTTATAGCTATCTGAGAACTTAACAGATTTTCCCATAGGGATAACTGTTTTACCCATAAGAATGACTTTTGCATTAATATTTAATTAATCTGATGTTGATACAATTAAGCCTTTTTCCTTGGGTTAATACGTATATGGTATTTTGTTTTCCATCTTCTTTTCAAACCTTTTGTGCCTTTATCTTTTCTTTATAGAGTTTAATCTGTTTGTATCCATTGTGTTTATGGATGCATTTCTATCATCTTATATTGTACTTTCTATTAGTATACTTGCTGTTCATATCACTTTTATTCTGTCTATCTTGTTTGTGTTTGTTTCATTTTAGCTTGAGTATTACCATTTTATTTTCTCCTTTATTTGGTCAGAAGTTATATCTTCTAATTTTATCCTTTTATTGGATATTATAGAAATATTAAAATATATATTTTTGAAGTATGTACACAAATAAAGTGAATGAGTAACCTGACTCTTCTTCAGAACAATATAAAGACCACACAAAGTGGGCACATAGCCGTGGAGGGACAAAGGTGATGCTGTGGCACACAGACTGAGCACACAGAGCTGGGTCTCTTCCGCGATGATGTATGTCTGTGTGAAGGATGCCAAGGCACACTCTAAGATAATGTGTGTGTGTGCGGCGGGGGGGGCAGCGTGTGCGTGAATGCGTGCATGTACACCTGATGCATGCTTAGGAATATGTGTATATCTATGTGCATCATTGTTTTTAATTCAAAAAGTACATAGCTTTCATTTTCACAGGAAGTTATGATGCAAAGAACGTGATTCATACAGCAAATACCTTTGGCACATTTGGATGACTTTTTAAGGTAGCATCTCATTTTTTAACCAATTTAGCAGCTGTCTGCATCCTAAAAAGCTGGATTCAACTTTAAAACTTCCCCAGTCTAGTATAGTATAGTGTAAACAGATCAATCGCCATAGGAGGGGGATTAAACAGGCATATTCTGAGCAGGTGACTGGAACACAAAACCATTTATAAAAGCAGAATTGGGCCTGTGTGTTTAAAAGCATAAAAGAAACTGTGAAATATCTGAAATCCAATAGCTAAGAGAAATTTCACATGGAGAGACTGAGAAACTTCTGCAATAATTATGAAAGCCTTAAGTTATAAATGGAAAAAGTGTTGCAGAGATTTCTGTAGTAATCTCCAAAAATGAATCTGTTGCCCACTGAAACTCGGGACAGTAAGGAAGCACAAAGTTATGGCAAGACTGGGCTAATTCTAATTCCATTGGCCATGCCTGACTAAGCATTTCATTAATTCTTTAGTGAGAAGAGATTTGAATTACAGTTGACATCAAGAAGTGGTTACATTTCTATTTGCCAAGATCAATCATTCAGCAGCATTTAATAATTGATTCAGTAATATGGAGTTGGTCATTCCTAAATAATGTTTTCTGTTTGCTTTGTAAATTTCTGAAGCAAAAGGACAAAACAATTATTAAAAAAAAATCAAAGGTCAGTATCAAAAAGGCAAAGTCAAAATTCTGCAAGAGTTTGGTGCTGAGCCTGGGTGGGCCAGATACACTTTATTGCTTTTGGAAATGGTTGTCAAGTGATTCGTGTAGGAAATAGTGTAGAAATATTCTGGAAGGGTTTTCTCTGCCTTTATGTGAAGATTTCCAGTTTCCAGGAGCCACGGAGCCTGATTCACTTGTCTACACACAGATTATTATTATTATTATTATTACTATTATTATGCTACTGAGTTGTTTGAGCTCATTATAGATATATGATATATATCTTATATATATATATATTCTGGTTCTTAATTTCTCATCAGGTGTATAGTTTGCAAATATTTTCTTCCATTCTTTAGGTTGTCTCTTCGTTGATTTTTTTTTTTTTTTACCATGCAGAAGCTGCTGAGCTTCATGTTATTCCATTTGTCTACTTTGCTTTTACTGCCTGTGGTTTGGACGTCTTACTCAAAAAGTCTTTACCCAGACCAGTGTCCTCAAGCATTTCCCCACAGTTTTCTTTTAGTAGTTTCATAGTTTCTGGTGATAAACTATGAGCGTGTAGTTTTGACTCCATTTGCCAGTGTTGTGGACTGAAGTTGTGAGGACAGAATGCTTTGTGTTTTCATAAGTTTTCTGTGCAAAGTTGATTTGATGACAGTGGCCTCCTAAGAAGGAACTTTCATCAAAACACTGAGGTCTCTGACCAAGCAGACAGTGAAAACACTCCTTAATGTGGGAGTCTTCAGTACCGTATAAAAGGTGCAAATTAGCAACATTTCTGTCCGAGTATTGAGCTACATGATTCAACTCTGGAATATTTTATGGTTTTATGCGTTTTTATATTTAATGGAGGAGACACATTTTTGCCTGTAAAGGAATAAACTCATGTGTCTAATTATATATTAGGAAAATGAGGTCATTTCCTTCTATGTGGCAATATATTCACATATGGGGAAAATGCCATAATATATGGGACAATAAGATGGATAATACTATACTAACAAATATAATAAAATGAATAATAAGAAAAAAAATCAAGAGATGGAATTAACTTTAAATACAGGGCAGATATATTTTTATCAGCTTGCTGGGCTAGCACTTTTCCTTACTCCTCTTCCTGAAACCTCAATTCTGTTTCTATTCTGTGTGTCTTTTTTCCCCTCTTCTGTGGACATGTGTCCAGGGCCCCTTGCCCCCAAAAGCCCTTCAACTAGTTATTCTCCAGCAGAACATTTTTCTGCCAGTGAAAATATTTTCTTTCAGGAATTGACTGAAAGCTGTTTTCATAAAAACTTCCCTGTGTGAATTGAGCTTATAATTATCTTGTTTTTTCTTAGGATTTCTGCAGAGCTTATGCACACCTAAAGCGTGCCAATTCACACTTGGTTCTGGGCTCTATAGTAAAGTCACAGAAACATGACTCCTGTCATGAATGCAAGCTAGGAAGTGGTCCCTAAAGCAGGGGATGTGTCTCGAATGCCTCTTCAGTCCTCATACAGTGTCTAATATGGTGCTGCTTCTACAGCCTTGAGCAGCAGTCCTTAAGAGGGTGGAGTTTAGAATTTGATCTTTGCAGCCCTGAGTTTTAATCCTGACTCTATAACCTATAAGCAGTATAAGAAAGGTACCCAAACTGTCTGTCTCATTTGTCCAGTGGGGACACTACCCATTTTACAGGGTGTGATGGTTAATTTCAGGTGTCAACGTGACTGACTGCCTTAAGGAATACGTCAGGAACTGGTAAAGCATTGTTTCTGGGTGACTGACTGCCTTAAGGAATACGTCAGGAACTGGTAAAGCATTGTTTCTGGGTGAGCCTGCACATGTATTCCCGGGAAGATTGGCGTGGGCTGGTGGACAGAGTGGGGAAGATGCCCTCAATAGAGACAGGCCCCATCCAGTTCTCTGAGGGCCCAGATAGAGGAAACAGGGCAGAGGAAAGGCACTGTCCTCCCTTTCTCTCCTGGAGCTGAGACCCTTCTTTTCCTGCCCTTGGACATCAGAACTTCAGGCTCTTTTTATACTGAGAATTACACCATCCACTTCCCTGGTTCTGAGGTTTTGGGTGTGGACTGAGTCACACTCCTGGCATCCCAGGGGCTCCAGCTTGCAGACAGCCTGCCCTGAGACTTTTCACCCCCTAATTCCCCTAATAAATCCCCTCTCATCTATCTTTGCTGATCACCTGTTGGTGTCTCTCTAGAGCCCCGATTAATCCACAGGGGTAATGTGAGGGAGAAATGAGGACGTGCTTGGGGAGCATTTCACACCCTGCCTGACACATGCCCAGGTCCAATGGGCTGCAGCTGCAGTTATTCTAGAACTTAGCATCAGTGTTCAAAACAGCAGAAGGCCTTCCCTCTGGTACCCAGCCATCGCGTTGAGCTTCTCCTGTCATTTTTCAATTCCAGAGTGTTTTGGAGAGCAATTCTATGTCCCATGTATCACTGACGTGGGGCCAAAGACAATCCGTACGCGTGGGGATCTGAAGCTGGGAATGACCAATGGGTCAGAAAGTTCTTAGGAGTCAGGAGCAGAGGAAGCTGCATGGTCAAGGGGAATCGACGTGAGCCTTCCTTGTGTCCTATTTCCTGTGGTCTAATGAGACAGAGACATATGTATGTAGACATCATCTCATGCTGAGCTCTTTAATATGTGCAAGGTGTTTTCAAATTTTCCCACCAACTGTCTTTGACAGCTGAGAATCTGCAGATCACCTGTTGTTCATGACTGTTGTCAAGGGGATCCTCCCTTTAGGGACACAGGAAGATTTGCCTAAAAACATCAGGAAGCTTTGATATCTATTATTTTATTATAAAGGCCAACTAAAGCTTTGCTGTTATATTACTTCAGATCTTTACTCATCCCACTGTTTATTTTAAGCCTGAGCTTGTGGGTAGTGGGAGAAGGAGGGAAAATGTTTAAACTCTTATTTATTAATTTAACTGTGTATGTAACACGTGGAATCAAGAAAGACTTAAAGGAAGATGTAGTATTTGTGAATGCTCCAACAAATTAAAAGATTATTTATATTATTGATTTCTGATTAAATCACTTGTCTATAATGAATTAAAAGTTTGTGAAAATAAATTCAGTGACATTTTTGCATCTATAATTTCAAAATCATAGTAACTTTCCAAAGCCAAAAATTCCTGAAACACAAGTCTGCCAATCATCACAATAAAATATGAAACCACAGTGAAATAGCTAATCAGAATGCATTCCCAACAAATAGCAATTGAAGCTCCAACTGCCATGAAATCATGAAAGAAACATGGTGTAAGAGCCATGGATAATTTTTTCAATGCCAAAAGAATCATCGCAGACTGTTTTGGCTTGCAGAGCTTGAGGGAAATAAGGCATTAAAATAAGGTGTACGAAATTAATTCTTGAATGTAATTTTGAAACACACTGCAGAATTGCTCCCTAATATACACCAAACCCAAAAGTGACCACTGACAAGATTCAGTTTCTTTCAGTTTTATGCTGTCATTATGGAAAAAAACTATAGCAGACAATTCACCAACTGCCCTTTGGAAAGAGATATACAACCACAGCCAATAGGCTTTCTTAAAAGACAGCAGGAGCTTTTCATGCGGACTTGTTTCCCATCCATAACATACATATATTTATTGTTCAGGGTCAATACAGCCTTGCAAATAAACAGGCTTTGAGTTGTACCAAGCATCCTTATATGGTATTTCCATGTAAGAAATACAGAAGAAATACACCACAAAATGATGGTGTTCAGGACATGGAGCAATGCCCTGTTTCTGTGGTATAGTGGCCTAGGTTTCATAGGATTCCATAGGAGGCAGCTACAAGGTCAACATGCAAAGCTCTGAAATCCCTTCCTAAGCTAATGAAGTGAAACCCTGACCGCACCAAGGAAGGGATGAAGTAGAACTCATCTGTTGTTTCTCAAATGATGCTACCATCTCTTCTAAGCCACCATTAATTTTAACATCTTTAACGCTATAAGAACAATCTATGTAACAAGTGAAAACTGCCTATAAAGTTAGTGCTTTACATCTCAAACCCTTATTATGTGGAAATTCATATTTTCATAATCACAAAAGTTTAATGTGCTGTTCATTATAAGATTAAAGGACATGAATTATTCTGTCTGTGTAATTATTAACAACTGGAAATTAAATCGTGATAATTTTGTACTTTATTCTTCTTAAAATGATAATTTCTCCTTTTGCCTGAGAAGCATGCTTCAACAATACTAATAGCTTACCTTCTAAAATAAATGATCACATATAGAATAGATATTTTATATATAATATATATTTATATTTATACATTATATATTTATGTAATATATATAAATATAAATATGTTTATATGTTTTATAGATGTCTTTAAATATTTATATATAAAATCTATGAAATCTATCTATATAAATATATAAAATCGATACATAAATACATAAATATACAAATATATAGAAATTGTATGTACATAAATATCTAGAGATAAATATAACATTTATATATACACATTAGAAATACACCAATCTTTTCTGCATATAGTAAAGACCTGTGTGTTCATATAAAAACCTGCATATTTATATAAATATTTATAAATATAGATTATATATGTGTATATATACATTTTATATATATATACACATTAGGAATACAGTAATAAATTGTACTATATATAGAAAAGACCTGTGCATTTACATAATTATATATAAATGTAGATTACATATATACACATTAGAAATACACAGGTGTTTTCTATACATAGCGAGTTCGGCTATATTATTCTCTCATTGCAATTATTGACAGCTGGGTATTGAATCGTGATAATTTTGTACTGTATTCTTCTAAAAGTGATAATTTCCTTTCTCTTTGCCTGTGAACCATGCTTCAACAATCATAACACCTTATCTTCTAAAATAAATGATTATATATCATACATACATATAAATATATGTTTTATATATGTATTTATATAGAATATATATTTATATAGAATATAAATATTTCTGTATAAAAATATAAAAATAGACATGTTAATATATAAATATATAGCAGGTTCTAGTATATATAGAAAAGACCTGTGTATTTCTAATGTATTTAAATATGAAATGTACTTTCTGTCTCCTCAGTTGCAAAAATAAAAAGGTTTTTTTCAAGTGGATAGATTTTGCTCTACTTTCAATTTTTCTTCTTAATCATAGTAGATTATAGGGAGGGAACGCTGAAAGGAAAGAGGATGGAGACGATTCTTCCATCGGTTTCTATAAATGAAAGGTATTTTAACAATGAAACCTAAGTAGGTAGAATCCAGTTCTTGGTAATTCGTGTATGTGCTAGCAAGATTGCATAATCTTAAAAACTGGATATCCCTATGCAGAATAATAAAACTAGACTCCTATCTCTTGCTATACACAAAAATCAAATCAAAATGGATTAAAGACTTAAATCTAAGACCTCAAATTATGAAACGACTACAACAAAACACTGAGAGAAGTTTCCAGGACATTGGTCTGCGTAAAATTTTCTTAAGCAGTACCCCACAAGCACAGGCAACCAGAACTAAAATGGGCAAATGAGATCACATCAAGTTAAAAAGCTTCTGCATAGTAAAGGATACAATCAACAAAGTGAAGAGCTAACCTACGCAATAGGAGAAAATATTTGAAAACTACCCATCTGACAAAGGATTAATAACCAGAATATTATATAAGGAGCTCAAACAACTCTATAGGACAAAATCTAATAATGTGATCAAAAATGGGCAAAAGATTTGAATAGACATTTCTCAAAAGAAGACATACAAGTGACAAACACACATATGAAAATGTGCTCAACATCACTGATCATCAGAGAAATGCCAATTAAAACTACAATGAGACATCATCTCACCCCAGTTAAAATACCTTATATCCAAAAGGCAGGCAATAACAAATGCTGGTGAGGATATGGAGAAAAGGGAACCCTCAGACACTGTTGGTGGGAATGTAAAGTAGTACAACCACTATGGAGAACAGTTTGGAGATTCCTCAAAAAAATAAAAATTGAGCTACCATATGATCCAGCAATCCCACTGCTGAGTATATACCCCAAAGAAAGGAGATCAATATATCGAAGAGATATCTGCACTCCCATGTTTGTTGCAGCAGCATTCACAATAGCCAAGATTTAGAAGCAACCTAAGTGTCCATCAGCAGATGAATGGATAAGGAAAATGTGGTACACATACACAATGGAGTACTATTCAGCTATAAAAAAGAATGAGATCCTGTCATTTGCAGTAACATGGATGAAACTGGAGGTCATTATGTTAAGTGAAATAAGCCAGACACAGAAAGCAAGCTTCACATGTTGTCACTTATTTTGGGGAGCTAAAAGTTAAAATAATTAAACTCACAGAGACAAAGAGTAGAAGGATGGTTACCAGAGCCTTGGAAGGGTAGAGGTGGGATGGAGGGAAGTAGGGATGGTTAATAGGTGCAAAACAACAGCTAGAAAGAATATATAAGACCTGGTGTTTGGTAGCACAACATGGGTGCTATAGTAAAAAAAAAAAATTGTACATTTTAAAGTATTTAAAAGTATAATTGGATTGGTTGCGACACAAAGAAGAAACATGTGAGATGATGGATTCCCCATTTACTCTGATGTGACTATTACTACCCTTTGCATGACTCTATCAAACTATCTCATGTACTTCATAAATATATATACCTACTATGTACCCACAAACATTAAAATGAATAAATATAAAATAAAATGTAAAGAAACCATGTGGCTTTGATACTCTGTTTTTCTGGGCCATAGTTAGTAAATACGTAAAACTGGGGTGCAAATAGAATTTATCTCACAGATTATTGTGAAGTTAATTTAACTGATAAACGCAAAGAATTCTGAATAGTGTCTGGCTCATAATCAGTGCTAAAAATCTTTTATTTATGAGACAAGGGAAGAAATGAAGTTTTCATTCTACTGAAAAAACAAACAAACAAAAATTCTAGAAATACTGCTGGAACTTGGTCCTGAAGGATGTGTATACTTTGAATATTTAGAGTCATGATTTAGGGGCCTTGTCTTTTAAACAAAGAAAAAGCACACATACATTTGGGGAACGTGATAGAAAAAGTGAGCCATCCAGTTGGGCTCTCACGCAAGGATCCCGCAGTAAAGAAGGGAGATTAAATTATAGAGGCAGTAAATGCTTTATGGAGTTTGGAATGCGTTCATTAGACAACGGTGAGTGATAGAAGGTATTCGATCAGGAGAATAGCTTAGTCAGTGCTTTGTAACAGGAAGATGAATCCTGTCGCAGAGTGCAAGCTGGATTGAAGAGGGGAGAAAGAGAGAGAGAGAGAGATCAAAGAGACTGCACAGGATGTTATGAATATATAAAATCAGGAGACTATGGCAAAGCTAGTATGGTAGTCCAGTCATGAATTAATGAGGGCCAGAACTAAGGTAATAACAATGTGAATGAGGAAGAAAGAAAAAAATGAGACAAAGAATTGAAAGAAAGATTACCTTTATTAGTTTTCTAGTTTCGGAAGCTAGAAATCCAAAATGAAGTTTTGGCGGGGTCATCCTCCCTCTGAAACCTATAGAGAAGAATCTTCCTTGCTTCTCTCTTTTTCTTAGCTTCTGGTAGTTTGCTGACAAACTTTGACATCCTTTGAATTGTAGCTGAATCATTCCAAAACTCTCTCTTCATTTGGTAAAGTCTTCAGATCTCCCTCTATGCAGATCTATCTTTATGTCAGATGACACCAGTCATCTTGGATTAGGGCTCACCTTAATGTGTCATTTAATTTGATTACCTCTGTAAAGACTCTTTTTTTTTTTTTTTTTTTTTTGAGACGGATTCTCCCTCTGTCACCCAGGCTGGAGTGCAGTGGCAGGATCTCGACTCACTGCAGCCTCCGCCTCCTGGGTTCAAGCAATTCTTCTGCCTCAGCCTCCCGAGTAGCTGGGATTACAGGCGTGCACCACCACGACTGACTAATTTTTGTATTTTTAGTAGAGACAGGGTTTCACCATCTTGGTCAGGCTGGTCTTGAACTCCTGACCTCAGGTGATCTGCCTTCCTTGGCCTCCCACCTCCCTTGGTGGCTCATGCCTGTAATCCCAGCACTTTGGGAGGCCAAGGCAGGCGAATCACCTGAGGTCAGGAGTTTGAGACCAGCCTGACCAACATGGTGAAACCCCATTTCTACTAAAAGTACAAAAATAAATAAAAATAATTTAAAAAATAAAATAAGGCCACATTATGAGGTACTGGAGGCTAGGATTTATATATATGTATATTTTTTCTTTTTTTTTTTTTGGAAGAGAGGGGAAGGGGATAAAATTCAAACTATATTGGTACCTAAGTCAGTATGATGCAGATCCATACTCATTGTCTGCAATTACTGCATTCAAAAAAATCTGTAAGCTGAAAATTAAGTAATATCTCATTTGGCAATAAACACAACCAGTGCCAATGAAATCATATTATTGTTCTTTGTCTCACCTGGTGTGAATGTGAACATAATTTGTCACAAAAAAAATTGGTGCTTGAATACGTGGTGCTGCTCCTCACCCTCCTGGAAAAGTTACTTAATATATGGTGTAGAGCAGGGGTCCCCAACCCCCATTACTGGTCCATAGCCTGCTAGAAATTGGGCTGTGTAGCAGGAGGTGATCCATGGGTGAGCAAGCAAAGCTTCATCTGTATTTACAGCCTTTCACCATAGCTTGCATTACCGCCTGAGCTCTGCCTCCTGTCAGATGAGAGGTAACATTAGATTCTCATAGGAGCATGTGTCTTATTGTGAACTGAGCATGCATGGGATCTAGAATGCACACTCAATTTGACAATCTAATGCCTGATGATCTGTTACTGTCTCCCATCACCCCCTGCAAACATTTCCACATGTGAGGTCTCAGTTGGCCAATGTTTAGTGAGAAGATTGGGACCCTGCCATAGCTTGAATATTTTTATCCCCCCAAAATGCATATGCTTTAACCTAATCCTCAATATGGTGGTATTAAAAGAAAAAAACTTTCTATGATCATTAGCTCATAAAAGCAGTGCCCTTTTGAATGAGATTAGTGCCTGTATAAGGAACTAAAAAGACTGGAGTTCTTCCCTTCCGTCACAAGAGGCTATAGCAAGAAGCCACCACCTATGAAGCAGCAAGTAATCCTTCAACAGACATAAAATCTGCTGGCTTCTGGATCTTGGACCTCTAGAACTGTAAGAAATATCTATTGTTTATAAGCTACCCAGTTTATGGCATTTTTGTTATAGCAACCTGAATGAACTAAGACCCCAAGATTTGAATTTGAACTAGCAACAGATAATCACATAATGCTTAGTTGTCTTTCACTATGAGCAAGTCGCAAACAAATACATACAAAGAAAGTAATAGTTTCACACCATAAACCTCTCCCTTATTTTTTATTTTACCATTTATTTGGGTTGAACAAACTCTTCTATGAAAATCTGAACTTGATGTGCCCAAGTGATCAGAATGTTAAATTTTGAAAAAAGAAGAGAAAAAAAAGGTAAGAAAAATAAATTGATAGTTGAGGATTTGAAATGTGGACAACTGAAAGTGACCTTGCTCACAAAATCAGATTCCAGGGAATAACCAGTTCCTGACTTGCTGAGAGAGGATGCTATAAACACAGCCATGGGCAGAAAGTCTAGCTTCTATTTTGTGGCTGGGATATGGGCATGTTATGTGCTCACATAAATTTCTTGCTTAACAGTCCTGACTCCTTCTGCTTCTCTGCATTCAGCCCTGCAAAATAATTCAATGAGTGGCGAGGGCCCAGTCAAAATACCAAGGAAGCAGAGGCAGAGTGTTAGTAGTCATTGCTTGAGAAGGTACTAGAAGTGAGAGCAGGAAACGGATCAGAATCCACCAGAGAAGCCGGTAAGGAAGCGTACACAAACTATCCAAGATCAGGGCAAGTAAAGAGCCCAAAGCTAGGTCAATCAGCACGAAGCAGGAGGATATAAATAGTAGCGGTATACGGGGCAAGTCTATTCTAAGGCACACAACAGCCTAGTCAATGGGGAAAGAGAGGAACAGTGTAAAGCTCACGACAGATGCAAGCTCTGGAGAAGGAAGGCCAGGGTTTGCTTCCAATAGAGGCTTTGGCTTGCTTCATGGGAAAGGTGGGCTCTTCCCCAGTGTGGACAGGCTGAGGTCCATAGCTGGAGTCATTTGGGAAAATCTCTCCCGAGGAAGGAATGGGGTGGGAGAGAAGAGAGAGAGAGGTACTCCCTAATCTGCGCTGTAATTCAACCCATAGATCTTAGAGAAACACATTTGTAGAGATGCATTAGTCGTTATTTTTCTAAAAAGACAGTTGAGGATAGTTGTATAAAATCAATTCACTCCACATTTAATGCATTCAAGTCTGCTTAACGCATGTAATGAGTATGCTAACCACCCTGAGCCTCTCTCCTCCAACTCAACCACACTTCATAAGAGGAACATTAGATAGCCCACAGACCTCATAATTTTCCTTCCATTTCCTTTGACTTATTCAGTGAGCAATTCTCTCATTTTTCTCTGGAGGTGTCTTCGCCTCACCCTCAACTTTGTTTTCTTCTACTGACCTATCTAATCATGAGTTCCCAGGAAGGCATATAACTTTCCCCTGCATCACTGTCTGAAGCCACGTTATACAGTCTAATGGAATGCAACCCTCTTCTCTAGGTAAAAGAGTTTTAATATCATTCCTTCTTTGCTTATCTTTTTGTGAAGCTGTAAGAGAAACTCTAAAAAAACATAGCAGTGATAATAAGAAAGTGGCCATTTTTCTTGTGTTAAAATGAAATCCCAAGGAGTATGGTGGTTCTGTGATGCCATTGGGGAGTTCTTTTTGCATCTATTTTTCTACTCAGCCTCAGCAGAGTGTGTGGATGTCATCTCATGATTGCAAAGTGGCTGCTTCTTTTCTAGTATTGTGACTACCCCAGGCAAGCATGGAGAAAAGTTGATGATAAGCTAGAGCTACCCAACTCAACTTAGTCTGCTGCCATTTTAAAGATTACTCCCAGAAGCTTCACTGTATGCTTTTTATGTATCTCTTAATGGTCAGAATTATGCCACATGGTCATCTGAAGGTGCAGAGGAGCTTATTATATTTAGGTTTTAGCCAGAAATTTTTCACTCATTATAAAATAGAATCACTTTTGACAGAGTAAAAGTGGCAATAAGTATTGGGTAGGGAAATGGCTATCTTGCCATAGACATAAAATAAATCATTAAAAGTATACAATCAATGAAAAGCCTTGGTAAGTGGTAAAACTAAGTAGTTCAGGTTGATATGAGAGCATATCATAAGGCAATGTGATGTAGTCTGAGGTCTGAGGAAGAAAGCTTAATAAACATGAGACCAGAAAAACAAATAAGAATTAATTAGGTAAAGGGGTATTGTGGGATATGGATTTATAATTCTGGCCAGAAAGAATAATACAGGCAAAGAAATGCCCAGACTATGAAGAAGTGTGCCATTAAACCTAAATGTAATAAGCTCTGCATCTTCAGATGACCATGTATTCTTATATTTAGGACTACAATCCACTTGGGGTGAATTTTTTTTGACGTGGATTGACTAAGGTATCTAAATTTACCCTCTTTTATATGTTTTTGATAAAAATACATCTTAATTTACTATCTTTACCATTTTTATATGAAGAGTTCACTATTGTTAATTATATTTAATTGTTGTGCTATAGATCTCTAGAACTTTTTTCTTCATATATGTAACTTTATATCCACTGGACAATTCACCATTTCCTCCTCCCTCCTAGCCCCTGGCAACTACAATTGTACTTTCTATTTCTGTTTATGTCTCATAAAAGTGAAATCATACAGTATTTATCATTTTGTGACAGATTTATTTCACTTAGCATAAGTCCTATTTTTCCTTCTAGCAGGTTTATGGTTTTAGATACTACATTTATGCCTTTAATTTGTTTGTTTTGAGTGAATTGATTTTGCATATGGAGTAGAATAAGGGTCTAACTTGGTTCTTTTGTATGTGGATATCCAATTTTTACACCACCATTTGTTGAAGAGAATGTTTATTTCCATTGTGTTGTCTAGGCATCCTTCTTAAAGATTGTTTGACCAGCTGCAAGAAGGCTTATTTCTCAGCTCTCTAGTCTTTAATTGGTCTACACATCTGCCTTTTTGCCAGTACTACATTTTTTTATTACTGTAGCTGTATAGTATGTTTTGAATCAGGGAGTTTGAGACCTCCAACTCTGTTATCCTTTCATTGTCAATACATGCATGTCCTTAGCTCAAAAGTGTGTCTTTTGTAAAGAGCATATAGCTGATCCTGTTTTTAATCTGTTTTGCTAATTTATGCCTTTTCATTGAGGAGTTTAGTCCATTTATATTTAAAATAATTACTTAAAAAGAAAGGCTTTCTGTTGACATTTTTTTCTTAAGTTCTTATGTAACTTTTTGTTTCTCATTTTCTCCCTGCTGCCTCTTATTGTGTTAAGTTGATTATTTGTAGAAACATGCTTTGATTCCTTTCTCATTTCCTTTCATGTATATTCTGTATAGCTTTTCTTTTTTGTTAGCATAAGTATTACAAATTACATACAAAAATAATCTAATTTATTTGAAAATGAAACCAAATTAGCTTCACTTGCATAGAAAAACTCTACTTCATTACTACTTTTACTCCTTCTCCTTTGTATTATTAATGTCATGAATTATCTCTTTATTTATTGGGTACCCATTAGCATAACTTCTAGATATTTTTGTGCTTTTATCTTTCAAATTTTCTAGTAGAGTAAAAAGTGGAGTTACCAAAATTACAATAACGCTGATTTTTCTGCAAACAGTCGGCTTGTAAACCCTAGGAGAGGGAGCTGCTTTTAAAATGCCCAATTGTCAAAAAAAGATTACAAGAAATGCAAAGAAACAGATAAAAAAGTCCTATTCAAAAAAATTAATAAATTCCCAGGAACTGACTGTCCTCCTAAAAAAAGCTTAGCCTTACTAGACAAGACCTCTAAAACACAATCTTAAATATGCTCACATAACTAAAGAAGCATACAGACAGAAAACTAAGGAAAATTTTCACAGAATAACATACGAACAAAATGAGAATATCAACAAAGACATAGAAATAACAATAATGCACAAATAAAAATTCCAGAGAAGAAAAATATAACTCTCTATACATTCACTAAAGATTAACAGCAGACTTGACCAGGCAGCAGAATCAGCAAACCTGAAGACATTATTTGCAATTATCTGTTCAGAGGAACAAAGACAAAAAAGGAAGAGAAGAGTAAACAGAGCCCAGTGTACTTATAGAACCCCATCAAGTTGAGCAAAATACAAATTAGAAGAGTCCTTTATAGAAACAATTTAATTTTTAATAGATTTTCTATTAAAAATGAGAGAAAAGAGAGTAGAGGGAAGAAAGAAGGGAGAAAACAGCAAGCAGTTTATTTGAAAAATTCATGAGTGAAAACCTCCCAAATTTAAGAAAAGAACTGAAGATACAAATCTAATAAGTTCAGCAAATAAAGTAGGATAAACTCAAAAAAGAGCCACACTGAGATATATTAAAATCAAATAGTTGAAAGTGAAAGATAAAGAGAACATCTTGAAACAGGAAGAGAAGAGCAAGTCATCATATACAATGATTCTCAAAAAATTATCAGCGGATTAGTGGCAAAAACCTTGCAGGCCAGAAGCCCGAGGATGATCTATTTATTGTGCTGAAAACAAAACAAAGCAAAAATACCATCAACTGAGAATTCTATATCTATCAAAACTATTCTTAAAATGAGTGAGAAATTAAGATATTTCCAATAACTAAAAGTTAAGAGAATTCATACACCAGACCCACCACACAAGAAATGCTGAAGAATTTCTTCAAGTTGAGACTGAGATGCTAGTCAGAAAATTAAACTTATGTAAAATATGGTTTCCTGCTAAACCTTAATACATTGACAAATATAAACGCTCTCTTTATCTTTCACTTTCAACTGTTTGATTTTAATATATCTCAGTGTGGCTCTTTTTTGAGTTTATCCTACTTTATTTGCTGAACTTATTAGATTTGTATCTCCAGTTCCTTTTTTAAATTTGAGAGGTTTTTACCCATACATTTTTCAGATAAACTGTTTGCTGATTTCTCTCTTCTTTCTTCCCTCTACTCTTTTCTCTCATTTTTAATAGAAAATCTGTAAAAAATTAAATTGTTTCTATAAAGGACTCTTGTAATTAGTACTTTGCTCACCTTGATGGGGTTCTATAAGTACACTGGGTTCTGTTTACTCTTCTTCTTCTTTTTCTTTGTCTTTGTTTCTCTGAACAGATAATTGCAAATAATGTCTTCAGGCTTTCTGATTCTTTCTTCTGCCTGGTCAAGTCTGCTGTTAATCATCTCTAGTGAATGTATAGAGAGTTATATTTCTCTTCTCTGGAACTTTTATTTGTGCATTATTATTATTTCTATGTCTTTGTTGATATTCTCATTTTGTTCATATGCTGTTCTGTGAAAATTTTCCTTAGTTTTCTGTCTGTATGCTTCTTTAGTTATGTGAGCATATTTAAGATTGTGTTTTAGAGGTCTTGTCTAGTAAGGCTAAGCTTTTTTTAGGAGGACAGTCAGTTCCTGGGAATTTATTAATTTTTTTGAATAGGCCATTTTTATCTGTTTCTTTGTATTTCTTGTAATCTTTTGTTGACAATTGGGCATTTTAAAAGCAGCTCCCTCTCCTAGGGTTTGCAAACTGACTGCAGAAAAATACCTTCAGTAATTACCCAGTGTGAATGCTTATGTTTTCTTCAGACTCCTTCTGTGCATGTGTTTTCTCTGGACCTGTATGTTTCCTCAATTTTTCACGTATATGTCTGTTTGAAATGTCTTAATTTTCCAAACACTCTCACCCCTGCTTCTTTTTAGAGGCTTCAAATGTATTATTGTATTCTTCTGCCTATAATCCTTTTGTTCCTATGTGTCCTCCTATCTGCATTTCCCTGTTTCTCATGCTCTACACTGCATTCTGTAATCTCCAACCTGATATTCGAATATGTCTTCATTCCCATCTGAGGTCAGAATGTTTTAAACGAGTTCCACTTTTACTTTTATTCTGAGAGATGAACTCGGTATTGGGCAGCTTCCTCCAAATTATGCTGTAACAAATTGGAAAGGAAATAGGACAAGGGAAGAAAAACACTATGAAATTTCCTACCATTTTGAGTGGTCCCCCCACCCTACCCCACCTTGTCTGGCCGTTTGCTGCTTGCTTGCTGCAGATTCTTTACTTGTTCCTAGAGCTCCCACAAGACCATTTTCACCATTCTGTAGTTTACTTCGTGTTTCTATGGGGAAATAGCATCTAGACCTTCTTAGTCCATTGTCTTATTGACAGCTGTTTACTTAGGTATTTTCTGAGCATGCATACTGCCCTGGATGCATGCCTGGATTTTTGATATACAGAGCTCTTCATAACCCTTTTGCCCCCAGGTTTTCCTCCCAAGCTTTCAGCATGTTTATTGCTTTCAACGACTCTAATTTTTGCTTTATTCTGCAAGGCCCACATTGTTTTTTTAAGAAATACCTCTTCTTAGCTGCTTTGCTTTTCTGAGAAAGTTGTGAAAAAAGCAAACAAAAGCAAGTCATTTGGATCATTCCTTCAGGGAACCCATAAATTAGTTAGAACAGACAAACACAATTTTTAGGGGAAGGTTTACCCTGCTTCCTCAGAAACCTGTATTAACATCGGAGCACAGGTTGTCGTTCTCAGAATTGCTCTTCTCTTTGGAAGAAGAATGGTGAGGTTGAAATAAAACATCACAAAACTCTGATATTTAAGTCTCCTTTTTTCTTGATTCAGCATTTGCTTGGGAAAGTTGATTTTAACAGTTTTATTTATTTATTTATTTATTTTTATTTTTTATTATACTTTAAGTTTTAGGGTACATGTGCACAAAGTGCAGGTTTGTTACATATGTATACATGTGCCATGTTGGTGTGCTGCACCCATCAACTCGTCAGCACCCATCAACTCATCATTTACATCAGGTATAACTCCCAATGCCATCCCTCCCCCCTACCCCATTTATTTATTTTTAATTTGTGTGTCAGTGTGCAAGTGGGGGCGGGATCTTGGATGCCTCTACAACATCATCTTCAATTATATCACTGCCATGTTTATTTTTAATAGAAATGATCTATTTTATGAGAACCACTCACATAAAATATTTTGTCTTTTAAAAATAAATTGAATTTTAAACTTGAGGTTTTACATGCTTTATTAAAGAAAAACTTTTTTTAACCAAAATGGGAGAAATCATTTTTTTCTAAACTTCAAAATATATAAAAAATGTAGGTTTCCATGTTACTCACAGTGATTCTCTCTACTTTATTTGTTCTTCTTACAAAGGCAGTGGTTCCCTCTTTTTTATTAATTACCTTCAAGTTATTAATTTGAAGTTGGCATCTGTCAGATTAAACTATTAGTAAGATTATATGCCCTAATGGTGTGTTCTATGTACCCGGATTAAGTTTACCTAATTCAAGTTTATTATCTGTTTAGCTCTATCTCTTTATTATTTAGTATTGAATGTTTGCACGGCTGATATGAAACAATGAAAAAAAGCAGAGTTGAGTTGAGAGAATATAAAATAAAAAAATTGTTTTAGGTCTTCCTTAAAAATACCTTCTAGCTTTATTTGAATATATAAAACACCGAACTCAAATTATTTACAATTTTAATGTTTTTAATTATATTAAATAACAATTATTTTATACAAAAATAGGGTTTAAAAAATACCTCTTCCTCAGAAATGAGTCACACTCATTGCAATTACCGAGAATCTACTTATTTCTGCATCGTGAAAAGGGATAGAATCATTATTTATTTATTTTTTTGAGACAGGGTCTCATTCTGTCGCCCAGGCTGGAGTTCAGTGGCTCAATCTCGGCTCACTGCAACCTCCACCTCCGGGGTTCAAGCGATTCTCCCACCTCAGCCTCCCCGTAGCTGGGGCTACAGGTACCTCCCACCATACCTGGCTAATTTTTGTATTTTTTGGTAGAGATGCTGTTTCAACCATGTTGGCCAGGCTGGTCTCGAACTCCTGAGGTTAAGCAATCTGCCGGCCTCGGCCTCCCAAAGTGCTGGGATTACACACAAGAGTGACCGCACCCAGCTGATAGACTCATTTTTTAATGTTGTTTGCAGTGTTACAGATAGCTTACATTATGCAAAAGCAAAGTATCACCATAGGCAGCTGTCTCTTTTAGCAAAAGTATATCTTATTAGAAAATAAATACTATAAAGTACAACTTCAACTCTCATTGGGCTCTCAATAAATGTTTCTAAAGTAAATAAACATTCATCCAATTTTTATAAAAGAAAGAATTATTAAAAGCCACATCGATATGGGTTATTAGAATGTCCATGTACACAATAACGCATCTCTAATACAGATATGACCTAGATTCCTGATTTATCACTTGAAACTGTTTATTCAGGACAACATTCCTGACCACCATTTGAGGCTCAGTGCTTCTATTGGGAATAGGCCTGAGATGAGTTGAGAGAGTATACAATTAAAAAGTTGTTTTAGGGCCGGGCGCGGTGGTCTCAAAAAAAAAAAAAAAAAAAAAAGTTGTTTTAGGTCCTCCTAAAAAACACCTTTCCTTTTGCATAATTTCAGCACTTGTAGACTGACTTAACAAGTGCTGGACCTCAAACTGTTCATTCTTATTATACTGAATTACTCTGTTGCCTTTTACATTTGCATCTGTAACATTCTTTTGTGTATTTGTATATTTATACTGTACCTTCTGCTGAGAATGCATCCAAACATCTTGCAAAGGCACATATAATATAGCTGTGCTTCTGTGGAGGCTTGGTTCCAAGAATAGGTGTTCCAAAAGACAAATAGTGGAAGCTTCCCATCTCTTAAGGTCTGGGTCCAGAAACTGACACAGCAGCATCCCACTGAATTCTCTTGTTTGGGCCATCTTCATTTGCCACACTAAACTTTTAAGAAGAAAAGACTGACCTGGACTCATATAACCTCACTCTCCTCCTCCATCATCTCAGCAAAACAGAGGAGCTACAGTTGACTGCTTTACAATGATGGGCCCTTCCTCCAGCCTTGGACCACAGAAACCCTTTGGACTTTATGTTGTTACATTTTAAAATTGCTTCCCTTTGAGTTCCTTGTATTTCTTTACAAAATCTGTCTCCTGCTCACCTAAAATTGATGGTCTCAGTGTCACTTAATAAGATTTAATTGTAAAAATAAGATGTTATAGCTGTAGTGAGAGAGGGTGGTATGAAATGCATTATGCCGTGTTTCTTCTAGGGAGTTGCTGGGCCTTATCAGCCACAAGCTGATTATGAATTTTAAATAGGCTTCTAAATGAGGACATTTCCCATTACACATTTACAGGTACATGTTCTTTTATGTTTTTTTTCCAGTTTTATTGAGGCATAAATCACAAATTGCATATTTTGTCTATCCAAGATGTAGAGCATAATTATTTGATTCACATATATATTATACACTGATTACCATAATTAATTTAATTAACATTTTCATTGCTACACATAATTACTATAGTGTATGGGAGGGTGGTTAAGGAATATTTAAGGACTACTCTTAGTATTACTAACTGAAGTTGCCATTGTGCATATTAGATCCCTGCACTTACTCATCTTAAAACTAAAAGTTTGAGCCCTTTCACTAACATCTTCCCATTTCCTCTAATCCCCAGCTCCTGGCAACCACCATTGTACTCTGCTTCTGTGAGCTCACCTGTTAAAGATTTTACATATCCTGGCTAACACGGTTAAACCCCCTCTCTACTAAAAAATACAAAAATTAGCCGGGCGAGGTGGCGGGCGCCTGTAGTCCCAGCTACTCGGGAGGCTGAGGCAGGAGAATGGCGTAAACCCGGGAGGCGGAGCTTGCAGTGAGCTGAGATCCGGCCACTGCACTCCAGCCTGGGCGACAGAGCGAGACTCCATCTCAAAAAAAAAAAAAAAAGATTTTACATATGATTAATATTATAGAGTAGTTGTCTTTCTGTGTCTTATTTACTTAACAATTTTTTTTTTCAGGATTATCCACATTATTACAAATGGCAGGATTTTATTTTTAATAGCTAAGTAATATTCGTGTGTATGTGTGTGTGTATTCTTTATTCATTTGTGGACATTTCGTTTATTTCCATATCTTGGTTATTATGAATAATAATGCTTCAATAAACATGGCAGTGAAGATTCTCTTGGGAATACTGATTTTAGTTTTTATGAATATATACCCAGAAGAGGCATTGCTGGATTAAATGGTGATTCTATTTTTAATTTTTTGAGGAACCTTCCTATAGTTTTTCACTCATTTCCTTTCCTAGTATACAGGGTTTCATGTCCTTCACATCCTTGCCAACATTTATCTTTTGTCTTACAGATACTGGCCATTCTAACTGGAGTTAGGTGATATCTCACTGGGGTTTTGACTTGCATTTTCTGATGATTAATGAGGTTTAGCAATTTTTCACATACATGTATGTCTTTATGCAAAAATGGTTATTCAGATCCTTGGCCCATTTTTAAAAATTGGGTTATTTGTTTTCTTGCTATTGAGTTGCATGTGTTCTTTACGTATTTTGGATATTACGTATTTTGGATATTAACTCCTTATCAGATGTATGATTTGTAAATATTTCCTACCATGCCATAGATTGTCTTTTCACCCTATTAATTCTTTTATGCTGTTCAGAAGCTTTTTAGCTTGATGTAATCCCATTTATGTATTTTTTGCATTTGCTGCCTGTGCTTTTGGGGTTATATCCAACAAAGTAATTGCCCAGAACAATGTCTTAGAACTTTTTCCCTGTGTTTTCTTCTAGGAATTTTATGACTTCAGGTTTTACATTTAAGTCTTTAATCCATTTCAAGTAAATGTTTGTCTATGGTGTAATATATGTCCAATTTTATCATTCTGCATGTGGTTATCCAGTTTTCCCAACACAATTTGTTAAGGGGACTAGGGGATTAGTTGACTTATATGTGTGACTTATATCTGGCCCTCTACTCTCTTCCATTGGTCTATGTGTCTGTTTTTATCATTGGAGAATACTGTTTTTATTACTATTGCTTTGCAGTATAATTTAAAATTCAAGCAGTATGATGCCTCCAGCTTTGTTCTTTTTTTTCAAGAATAAATGGGCTATTGGGATCTTTTGTGGTTCTATATGAATTTTAAGATTTTTTTTCCTATTTCTATTAAAAATGCCATTGCAATTTTGAAAGAAATTGCATTGAACTTGTATATTGCTTTGAGTATTATGAACATTTTAACAATATTAATTTTCTAATTCATCACCATTCAATTTACAAATACAATTTAATCAAAAGCAAAAATGGACAATATTAGTGGATTTTCAAGTATAAAAACTATTAAAATCTCATCTATTGACTAGGGACAAAGAAAGCGTGTTAAAATTCTTGTATTATAACCATGAATTTCAGGAGATTAGATAAATGTCCAATAGTTTCTGCTTTAATATAGAGAATGTCTATTAACATTTTTTGTTCTTAAGAAAAAATTTTTACATATGTAAGACAGAAGTTTATTTACTAAAAGTCCATTATGAGATATTGCAATAAGCTTAAAAAGCAATTGTTCAATGCACAATAAAGTTGATTTTTGAAATCCTAGGTTTACAAGACCCAGATAATCAAAAGAGGCAGGGGCTTTTCTAATAAGATGTGGAAGCTCAAGCTGATTTGGATATTTAATGTAGGGCCTAGGAACTTTAGGCAGTGACTGCTGTGGAAAGTCTGCCTTTGTCTAGAAGGGAGGCAAAAGGGTTCATTGCACCAAGGCTATAATCATTACCATTTTTTTCTAAAATCCTGAAAATTTTCTTATAAAAACCAGGTTCTTAAAATTTACTTAATGGGAAAAAAAGAATATTGAGAGGGACTAAGAATTAATGATTTCGTCTCTAAAAATAAGTCCCACTTTTGAATGTGGCAGCCTGGGAGGGGACAGATCTGCTCACACATGCTTGGAGCAACAGGCTTGAGCAACAGGATCACAAGCCCGCCCCTTCCCCACTCGGCCCCAGCCACAGGGTTTTCTGTCACAATTCTGGGAACCTTCCCAAGTCAGAGTTGCAGCATGATGAGCACACTGAAGCCATCACTTCACATCAGACCCAAAGGCATATCAGTTCTCTCTGCGGCGCTCAGAAAGATGACATAATGCATTTGCTGAGGGCTCACATGTCTGTTGAAAGATGATCCATCAGGGTAAAAACTAGGACAATAAAATTCTACAGAAGCGTTCTGCATCTCCGGGTACTTAGGAATTAAAGGAAACATGGGGAAATGGGAAATGGGAAAAATGATAGTCAAATAAAGAGAACCAAACAAATAATCGTCTTTTTCTGTCACAGGCTCTTCATGCTGGGAATTCTCAGTAATAGTCAAGCTGAAGTTCAAATATGAGCTGTCAAGCCAACATGGGGTGTCTGTGATTTAGGCCAGTGCTATATTCAAAGCATGGCCTGTAGACCAGCAGGATCAACATCATGTGGAAGCATATTAGAGATGCAGATTCTTGGGTCCCATCCCAGACCTACTGAATCAGAACCTGTGGGACTGGGGTCCAGCAGTCTGTGTCCAGATGATTCTTAAGCACTCTATGGTTTGAGAAGCCCCACTTCAGGCTGTGGATAAAAGAAAACATGGAAAGACATTTGGTTTACTAAGGCTTAACTCTAAAAACTACATACTAAAATGAAGCATATTTCGTATGTCATTTAGGCATTTAGATAATAGCCCAGAGTTTGATAGGAGTTGAATAAATGGTAATCAATGAAACGACAGATTTCACAGATCAGTTACTAAAATATTTGTTCCCTAGTTACTGATGGCATAGTCTAGATTTTAGAAAATGCTGACAAAGGTTATATCTGGGGTGTTACATATCGGATAGTCCAAGGAAGAAGTTGGGCAGAGTGCTGGGCTAGCAAGCCGTGGCTCCTGCTTCAGAGATGAAGGAGTACCTGGCCCCAGCACAGAGGCCTACCCTTGGCAGTGAGAGGCAGCGGAACCAGATGGTTCATGGCAATTGGAGGGAAAGAATCAGGTAAGTGTAGAGAATAACACTAAACATTCAGATATAAGAGGACAACTGCAGATCATGAACAGAAAGCAGAACCACAAAATCAGAAGTTGAAAATCTAACTTGTTGCAATTTGTTCCTATTTTTAAGTAGGCCAACCAACACCAAGGCAACAAAGAATATAAGGATTTGAGGGTCTAACTTCATTAGGTGTTGGTTCCTAGTTTGAGTTGAGCCAGGCCAGGCCTGGTGGTGTACAGAGCCAGACAAGCAGTACATGGGCTGAATGGAGATTAGATGTGGTGATGCAGATCAAAGGCAATGTTCAAAATTGTTAAGCGTGCTGTTGGCCTGTCCAAACCAGGAAAACTGCCATTCCCACAACAGTGACTGAATAAGCACCAACATCAGCTGAATCAGAATTCTACAGCTTTAGTTTGGCAGTAGTATTCTCCTGAATCACAATGGTAGACCTTGGCCTCAAGCAGAGGTCCTCCTTCCTACCAAGACCTACACAGAGCTCTGCTTTAGAGCAGGTGTTCTCAATCTCCGGAACTTTCACTACATAATGATGTCCAGGCTCAGGCCCAGATCACTTGTGTAGTTAAATGTGGGGTCTAGATTTTTTAGTATTTTTTTTTTTTAATTTCAACTTTTTGTTTTGTTCTGTTCTGTTGTTTGAGACGGAGTCTCGCTCTGTCGCCTAGGGTGGAGTGCAGTGGCGTGATCTCGATTCACGGTAAGCTGCGCCTCCCCGGATCACGCCATTCTCCTGCCTCAGCCTCCTGAGTAGCTGGGACTACAGGTGCCTGCCGCTATGCCTGGCTAATTTTTTGCATTTTTAGTAGAGACGGGGTTTCATCGTGTTAGCCAGGATGGTCTCGATCTCCTGACCTCATGATCTGCCCGCCTCAGCCTCCCAAAGTGAAAATTTCAACTTTATGTTAGATACAGGAGATATTGCATAATGCTGAGGTTTGGGGTATGAATTCCTTCACCCAGATAGTGAACATAGAACCTGAAATGTAGTATTTCAACCCATCGCCCCTCCCTCTTTCACTGCTGTGGGAGTCTGCAGTGTCTATTGTTTCTGTATTGAAGTCCATGTGTGGTCAATGTTTAGCTCCCACTTAGAAGTGAGAACATGCGGTATTTGGTTTTTGGTTACTACATTAATTTTCTTAGGATTATGGCCTCTAGGTGAATTCATGTTGCAGCAAAAGACATGATTTCATTCTTTTTATGGCTGCATAGTATTACATGGTATAGATGTACCACATTTTCTTTATCCAGTCTACCATTCATAGGCACCTGTGTTGATTTCATGTCTTTGATACTGTGAATAGTGCCGTGATGCAGTGATGAACATACATATGTGTTTTTGATAGAGGGAGTTATTTTTCTTTGGTTTTTTTTTTTTTTTTTTTGGATTCTTGGGTCGAATAGTAGTTCCATTTTAAATTATTTGAGAAATCTCCAGACTGCTTTCCACAGTGTCTGGTCTAATTTACATTTCCACCAACAGTGTATTAAGCATTCCCTTTTCTCCACAGCCTCATCAGCACCTTTTGTACTTTGACTTTTTAATTATAGCCATTCTAATTGGTGTGAGATGGTTTCTCATTGTGGTTTGGATTTGCATTTCTCTGATGATTAGTGATGTTGAGTATTTTTTCATGTTTGTTCACCACTTTTATGCCTTCCTTTGAAAAATGTCTGTTCTTGTCCTTTGCCAATTTTTAAGAGGAATTTTTTTTTTTTTTTTTTTTTTTTTTTTTTTTTTGCTTGTTGATTAAAGCTCCCTGTAGATTTTAGATTTTAGGTCTTTGTCAGATGCATAGTTTGTGAATATCTTTTTCCATTCTTTAGGTTGTCTGTTTACTCTGTTGACAGCTTATTTTGCTGTGCAGAAGCTCTTTAATTTAATTAGGTCCCACTTGTCTATTTTTGGTTTTGTTGCAATTGCTTTTGGGGACTTAGCCATAAATTCTTTGCCAAGGCTGATGTCGAGAAGAGTATTTTCTAGGTTGTCTTACAGGATTTTTATAGTTCAAAGTCTTATGTTAAAATCTTTGATCTATTTTGAGTTAATTTTTGTACATGGTGAGAGGTAAGGTTCTAGCTGTAGCCTATGGCTAGCTAGCTATCTCAGCACCATTTCTTGAATAGGGCACCCTTTCTCCATTGCTTGTTTTTGTTGGCCTTGTTGAAGATCAGATGGTTGTTGGTGTGTGGCTTTGTTTCTGAGCTTACTCTCTGTTCCATTGGTCTATGTGTCTGTTTTTGTATCTGTCATATGCTCTTTTGGTTAATGTAGCTTTATAGTATAGTTTGAAGTCAGGCAGTATGATACCCCCAATTTTGTTCTTTTTGCTTTGGATTGCTTTGGCTACATGGGCTCTTTTTGTTCCTTATGAAATTTAGAATAGATTTGTTTCCTAATTATGTGAAGAATGACATTGATAGTTTGATAAGAATCATTGAATCTATAAATTGCTATGGACAGCATGGCTGTTTTACAATATTGATTCTTCCAATCCATGAGCATGGAATTTTTAAAATTTATTTGTGTCATATCTGATTTCTTTCATTTAAAGCAGAAATTAAAAATCATTGAAAAATAAGGACAAAACTCAACCCAAATCCCAAAGATGCAGCCAAAGCAGTATTAAGAAGAAAGTTTATAGCCCCTAATGCCTTCATCAAGAAGTCAGAAATACCTCAAATGAACCCTCTAACTGTGAACCTAAAGGAACTAGAAAAAAGAGAACAAACCAATCCCAAAGCTAGCAGAAGAAAAGAAATAACTAAAATTAGAGAAAAATTTAATGAAACTAAGATGCAGAAATCCATACATAAGATCAATAACATCATGACCTCAGAAATAAAGCCCCACCTCAAAAAAACTGATAGGCCAGTAGGTATATTAATAAAGAAAAAGAAAGAGAAGATTCACATAAGCACAATCAGAAATTACAAAGGTAATAGTACTGATCTCACAGAAATACAAAAGATTCTCAGACTACTATGAACAACTCTATGTACTCAAGTTAGAAAATCTAGAGGAAGTGGAAAAAATTCTGGAAGCACACAATCTGCCAAGATTGGATCAGGAAGAGATTGAAGCCCCAAGTAGACCAATAACAAGCTCCAAAGTTGAATCAGAAATAAAGAAACTACCAATTAAAAAAAGTCCCAGACCAGATGAATTCACAGCTCAATTCTACTAGACATACAAAGAAGATTGGATACCAATTCTATTGAAACTATTCCAAAAAATTGATGATGAGGTGCTCCTCCCTAACTCATTCTATGGAAACAGCATCAGCCTGATGACTTAATGAAATCCAGCAGACATAATGAAAAAAGAAAAAGAAAACTTCAGGCCAATATCTCTGACGCACATAGGTGCAAAAATCCTCAACAAAGTTTTTGCAAACTGAGTCATACAGCACATCAAAAATTAATCCACCACAATCAAGTAGGCTTTATTCCTGGGATGCAAGAATGGTTCAACATACAGAAATCAATAAATGAGATTCACCACATAAAAAGTGGTAAAAACAAAAATCATATGATCATCTCAATAGATGCAGAAAAAGCTTTTGATAAAATCCAGCATCCCTTCATGTTAAAAACTCTCAACAGACTAGGCATTGAAAAAAAGAAGTCATTTATGACAAACCCACAGCCAACATTATATTGAATAGGCAAAAGCTGGAACTACTCCTCTTGAGAACTGCAGCAAGACAAGGACACCCGCTGTCCCACTGTCACCACTCCTATTCAACATAGTAGTAGAAGTCCCAACCAGAGCAATCAGTCAAGAAAAAGAAATAAAAAGCATCCAAGTAGGAAAAGAAGTCAAACTATCCCTCTTCACTGATAGTGATTCTATACCTAGAAACATTTAAAGACTGCTAAAAAATCTCCTATAATTTTTTAAAGAAAGCTCACAAATGATTCTAATACTCAGTCATCATTGAGAATCACTGTCTCAGAGCAGTAGTTCTCAAAGTGTAGTCAAGAAACAGCAACATAGACATCACTTGGGAACCTGTTAGAGATGTAGATTTTTGGTCCCTGCCATAGGTCTATAAGATCATAATTTTGGAAGCAGAAAATATCAATCTGGTGATTCCTACACATCCTGTTTGAGAACCACTGGCTTTAGAGAAAAAAACAGTAAAAATAACGTAAAATGAAAGTGAAAGAAAATTATAAGGGTGTGGAAGATGTGGGACAGATTTATACTTTAAACCTGAATTGAGCAAATTATGTTAGGATGCCGTGTCACTAAAATGGGTCATGAAATTCTCAGTTCCAAAACAGATGTAATAAATGTTTTTTGAACAACAACAACAAGTGGCCATAGTCATCTGCGTGCCGAGATTAAGATATAATGAAAACAATTGTATATTTTATAATGTCAAAGATACATATTTAGGTGAAGGATTGGTTGGTTTAAAAAAGCACAGTGAAAATATCCAGGGGACAAGCAGAGAAGGGAGCTAATGAATCCTCAGCAGAATCTCAATATGTACCATTTCAACTGAATCAAATTGATGAGGAAATTTTTAGCAGTCTCTAAGTAAGATGCAATACATCATTTCCTTTAGTCCTAGCATTCTTCCTATTAATGTTACTTTACAGATAAATAAATCAGGGCTTAAACAAGGTTAAGTAACTGGCAGAGCTACCATTCCAAATCAGTCCATTAGGATCTCATACCATCTTCTACCTTGGACTAGAACAGGAAGAATGCTGCTGCTCCCAAGTCTTCTCAGTTTATAATTTTTCTTTTTCTTATTGCTGCTGAACAAGTGAATCAGTTTATATTTTTAGGTTCTAGTTCCTGAAATGGATAAGGGTTCATTAAGAGCTGCTAAATGCCAGCATGTCCACCCAGTCGTATGCCAGGAGAATTTACCATTCCTATTTTGAAATGTAGGTTTTATTATTCAGGTTTGGTATGGTCAATAGATTAGGAGACAGTTGCCATTCGGAAGATAGGTACTCACTATTGCCCACAGGAGGGACATGCAACTTCATGTAGGGTCACATGAAGGAAACACCAGAGTAGGTCAGGATATGGAGAAAAGAGAGAGAAAGCCAGGATTTATAATCTTTATTGTTGTTTTTGTGGCAAAGAGTGGGAGAGGCAGGGTAAGAAAGCTGAGCAGGCTTAGAATTGGATAGTTTGAATAATTTGGCAAACTCTGGGCTACAGGGTCGATCCCTAGTTGTCCAGAACCTAGACCTGGGCAGGGAATAGTGTCACAGACTGCAGGAAACTGATAAAAAGAGGTGGATATGATATGGTCTTGTGACTGATTCGTTTACTTGTAAAAAAAATTCTTGCAAGCAAATTGTTTGCTATCTTTGGGAATTAGGTAACTCTTGAAGAGCATTTTTTTCCCTAGTCCAACAAGGCCCCAAGATGTCAAAGCATCATAAAATACAGAAAAAAAAAGTTAAAACATGATTAATACAATCCCCTACTCTGTTTGTGGAACACTATAATGTATTTCTACTGTGGAAAGTTAATAAATATATCAACAACTCTACATGTTCCAAACTGTATCTCTCTAGTTTTGAAAAATGTGAGCATGCAAGATTCAGCCTTGCGTCCCCAAGGCCTAATACTGTGATATACATAGTAACTGCTTGATAATTGTCTGATGAAATTTCTCAGGAAATTCCTTCTTCTGTTTCTAATTTTTAAAATTTTGTTTAACAATTACTTATTGAGCACCTAATATATACCATATTAACTGAGCATTTTATGGCTCCTTAAGTATGGCCATATATTATGTCAACTTCCCAGACATAATACACAAGCAAAACACAAGCAGAAAAACTAAATTATCAAATATTGTTGCACTCACATTGCTGATTTAAAAATTGAGATTTAGGACTGAGCACGGTGGCTCACACCTGTAATCCCAGCACTTTGGGAGACTGAGGTGGGTGGATCACAAGGTCAGGAGATCGAGATCATTCTGGCTAACATGGTGAAACCCCGTCTCTACTAAAAATACAAAAAAATTAGCCAGGCATGGTAGCACGCGCCTGTAGTCCCAGCTACTCGGGAGGCTGAGGCAGGAGAATCGCTTGAACCCAGGAGGTAGAGGTTGCAATAAACCGAGACCGCACCACTGCATGCCAGCCTCGGTGACAGAGTGAGATTCTGCCTGCAAACAAACAAACAAACAAAATTTGAGGTTTAGATAAGGAAGAATTAATAATTATGTTTGGCTACTTTTTTGGAAGGGAATGAGGGTCTCATTGTATTGCTGAGGCTGACTTTGAACTCCTAGGCTCAAATGATCCTCCTATCTCAGCTTCCAAAGTAGCTGGGACTACAGGTGTACACCATCATGCCCAGCTACTTTTAACTTCTAACCTAACTTAATTTTTCCTGGCTTTTCTGCTACATGTTTATTTTACATAAGTTGGTGTCGGATTAGAAATTTATTGTCCTGTGATTAGAAATAGAATTCTGGGAGTAATGGTGCTGACTGTCTTGGAATTGCTGTCCGGACACAAAATCAAACCCGCCTGCCTAAGAACAAACCTAGGAAAAGAACTGATTCCCATATTCCACACCTATAGCAGCAGACAGGCGATCACTCCCATATGTAATTCAAGCAATGGAAAACATAGTGAGGAGTCCAATAATTCAATGGGGAGATAGAGAATTAATTAAAACATATCCTTTATTGTTCAGAATTTGAGTAATAATGGGCCAATGCACTGCGATCAATGCTCTTCCGTAATGTTTTGTACTTTTCTTTCTAGCGGAGTCATCTAATTAGAGAAGCCATTTAATTCTGTGTTTCACCTGAAGCTTTGGGTGTCAATAAATGCTCTGCTATCCAATGTAATAATGAGTGCCATAACATTATTATTTACTTCCTAGATTCCGGGTATACACAGACCAGTACATTTATGGCTACTCTAGATAGTGCTTTTGCATTAGTTTTACATTTGTTACTGATGGCAAGTCAATCTTTATTTAACACAAAAAATACGAAGAAAGACATACGAGGAGTATCATTAATGACCATTTTGAAGAATTCATTTACAGAGAAGTTCAAAAGTCTTGTTTAATTACAAAGATCAAAGTAGGTCAATTTTGCAGGCCAAGTCCTGCCAGCAAGCCTCCCTCTCAGACAAAACACAGTTTCAAAATTCAAAGTTTGTATTTCAAGTGTACCTGATAAGATGGCTTTTTTTTCTTTTTAAAAACTTGATATTTGGGGGTTGATCCAAAATGGCTTACTAGAAGCAGCTAGTGTGTAGCGATCTCATGATGAGGAAACATAATGGTGAGTAAATACTGGCTCTTCAAGGGGATCGTCTGAGACCGTGTCAGGATTTACCAAGAAAGCAAGGCACCCACGGAGAACAGAAAGGACTGAAGCTGGGCAGCCACCCACCCAGGACTAGTGTGCACCCAAAAGGTGAGTGAGGGAGAGTCCCCAGGGGATTCACACTTCCAACAGGGACCTTTGCAACCCTGGGCATGGCAGAATCCCCAGAACTCCAGTCCCGGGCCTCTAGACCAACACAGAGAGCTGCTGGGAGTCTCTGCAGAGGTGCTGCTCAAGCCCACATGGAGCCCCACAGGTCCTGGATCACTGAGCAGCCCAGTTCAGTGCAATATTCCTGCTAGAGGCTGCAGCCATAGTGTCGTCAGAAGGCTGTGCTCCTCCTCCACAGGCGAAGTTCCCATCAGGGCTTCCAGCACAGCAACTCCACCCCAGCCTGAACTCTTCAGACAGGCACAGCTCTGCCCTTCTCTTGGAACCACTCAGGTTGTAAACCATGTGACTCCCCCCACCCACCCTCACTGCTCTAAGCCAGGCATGCCTCAGCTTGGGCTTCCAGTGCAGGAACCTTGCCCCCACCTGGACACCATGGTGGATCTTAGCTCTGCTTTCATCCGGGAAAATTCCCAGTGGTAACAGAATACGCTTGGCACCTTTGCATGCCTGCAGCTGTGAAGTTCAGCATTATTTGGCTGGGAGGGAAGTGCAAGTGTGCTGTGTGCCCAACAGCTGCCAGTCTCCGTTGCCCCAGCTGAGGGGTCCTGCCCTTTCCAGTGAAAGGCTCACAGCACAGCACTCTTGTCCCCACTGAACAGTTCACCTATGGCCCAGAGCTCTTATGAAAACCCAACTCTGACACGCCTGTAATATTCCCTCAGGCTCTCACCACTGAAGCATTCCACCTGCCCTGCCTAAGAGTTTGCCTGGTGACCTAGGGACCAGCCCACTCCATCACAGCCAGCACCTGAATTCTGGACTATCCTGACTCCGGTCCTGCCCCTTAAGAGTCACACATGCTGTCCAGTAGGCCCTCTAGGGACTTGGGAGCTGGGGAACTACCTACTCTGTTCCAACTTTTCTGGCGCCTGACCGCTTCCCCCAGGGCCTAAGCTCAGGCTGATCCAACCAGCTGACACCACCATGACCAACACCCACTCACGTGGGCCCCAAAGTGGCACCACAACAACAAATACGTACATGCACAAGCCCAAAGGTGGTGTCTCCTGTTTACAGGAAGCATCAGTACTGCCACGTCAGAGAGCAGGCGAGTCTTAAAGCTGTCTGTATCAGGTTGAATGACAAGGTTATGACCTGAAAGTGCTCCCATGGAGAGTTGCAAAGCAAGCGCTCCCCCATGGCTCTCAACCACATTGCAGTCTGGAGCTAGACTAGAGTGTGCATCTGAACTAGGAGTCATAAGTCCTGAAACAGAGGTGTGATAAGGAAACAAATCACATTTCTGCCTATTTAGGAGAAAGAGCCAGTACAGCCCCCTCACCTCCCAGCAGAGACCTCAACACACTTCACCAGGGGCTCCTCCCAGCCACCCCTATTACTACTGGTGCCTGCACTCATCACTGGGATATTTGTGGGCAAGCCAGGGCCTCCAGCTCTGCTCAGTGGTGTCCCACCAACCCTGCAGAAGAGGATTGGACAGCCCACTGTAGAGGCCTTGCATGATTTCTGAAAATTATGTATGTAATTACTATTTTTACTCCTTTATTAGTAAGTTGTTTTCCGCCTGTAGCTTTTTTGAAATTTTCTGTGTATATGATTTAATTTGAATGTAATACAGGTAGGCTTAAAGGTTTTAGTCTTTAATTTGATTCATGTTTTCTGAGCTTCCTTGATCTTTTTGCTATTTAGATTTGATATACTTGTTATTAATTTTGGAAAAGTCATTCTGGTTTCAAATATATATATTTTTCATGTTTCTTCATCTCTTTCCTCTCTCTCAATCTTTCCACTATTCATATGTTACAATTTTTTAATTTTCCAACAGTTTTTAGACACTCCATTCTACTTTTTTCTAATTTTTTTCCTCGTTGTTGTTTGGTGTGAGAAATTTCTATTGAGTTCTTCAAGCTTAGTAATTCTTTTTGATGTTGCTGTTTTCTCCAGTCTGTTGCTGAGTCTATCAAATGCATTTTTATTTCTGTTATTTACTTTTTAAACATTTCTATTTTCTTTTCAATTATAGAGTTTTCACTTTTCTGCTAAATTACAATTTGTTTCTGCACATTTTCAAACATTTTTCATTACAGCCTTTATTGTATTAATTATAGTCATTTCAAATTTTTAGTATACTATTTCCAACATTGCTATCATTATATGAGTCTAGTTCTGAGGCTTGTCTTTCAAGCTGTGTTTTTTTCTCCCTTAGTGTGCCTTGTAACTTTGTGTTGCAAACCAGATGTGGTGTACTGTGTAAAGGGAGCTGAAGTAAATAGACCTTAAAAGTGAAGCCTTATGTTACATCTGACTAGAGATTAAGCTGTATTTAGTGTTTCCTATTGTCAGAGGTGTGAACAAAAAGTGACTGAGGCAGGTCTCAATCAATAGGGGTTTATTTAACCAAGATTGAGAGTGCGCATGGGAAAGAATTCAAGTTGCAGGAGCATTTTTGACCCACACTTTTCCTGAAAGGGGTATTGGCAACTTCTATTTTTAAAGAGGAAAAGGCATGCAGGAGCAGAAAAAAGGAGATGAAAGTTGGGCAGTGAGACAGATAGTTGCATTCTTTTGAGACTCTGGTTAGCCTCAGTAAGTTTACACTTTATATGTAAAAAGGGGAGTAGAGGAAAAAGTCAATTATGCATTATCTCATGCTCAGTAAATCTGCATTTTACATAAGATAAAGTAAACAAGTGAAAAGAGGAAATAGAGAAAATGAGATTATGATACCGGGTTATAAAATTACAGATATCTGTTTAGGAACAAAAGGAAACCACCATAGGTGACTCAGTTTCTAAGCTTTTAACTTTCCCTTTGGCATAGTGAGTTTGGGGTCCTGAGATTCTATTATCTTTCATATTTCCCCCTATTCTTCAAAATCCTTGGAAGAAAACATCATTAAAAAAGTGAGTCTCTGGTTATTGTTTCATTGATTCCCTTGTTGTTGATGATTTATTACTTGAAAGTTAGTTCCTACATATTTAGGAAGGCTCATTACTAAGAAGTTGTAAAGTCTTGTATCCAATAGAGAAAAATGGTGACAAAAAAAGAAAGAAAAAGAAGATGGGAAAAATCAAGGCCAAATTATATATAGCAACAAACAGAAAGTAATCCTGGAAACTGATTCAGGCTATACCACCACCTTCTCAATCCAACCAGTTATTTAGGCAATCATTATTTTAACTCTTTTAGTTGTACATTGACTCTGTTGTGTGTCTGGAGCAGTCTACACATTAGTTTCTTTTAGTCTTCAGCAGCAACCTTATAGATTTTTCTGGACTGTAGTTTTAATCAGGTGTTTAAAAGAATTTTTTGAGGAATCCATACATCAGTAGGCAGGCACAAAAGTGTTGGATATCTCTATCTATCTATCTATCTAGCCAGCGGGGTAGCTAGCTATAATTTTACAATATTTTTTTTTTCTCTCTAGGTCCCCCATTTCTACAAAAGACAAATCATAGTGGGACAAATTTATTTGTAAAACAACTTTAAAAAGATTTATACTTGACCAATGATTTGCATCTCAAGGTACTAAAATTACCTGGGTTTCCTGAGCCTGTCAAAAAGTGACATTTTACTTAAAACAGGTCAGAAACTTGTAAAGGAATCACATAGAAAAGATACCAGGCTGGTCTTTTTAGGGTATTTTACTGTCTCTCTCTAAAGTCAACCTCCACCCCTCAAAGCAGTCTGGTCATATCTGAAAACGTGCCATTCCAGACAAAACCTTGGTAAGGTAACCAGTGTCTCCAACTGTGTCCTGTTAACAAAAGAAAACAGATTTTTTTTTTTTTTTTTTTTTTTTTTTTGAGACAGAGTCTCACTCTGTCGCCCAGGCTGGAGTGCAGTGTCATGATCTTGGCTTACTGCAACCTCTGCCTCCCAGGTTCAAGCAATTTTCCTGCCTCAGTCTCTTGAGTAGCTGGGATTACAGGCGCATGCCATCATACCCGGCTAATTTTTGTATTTTTAGTAGAGATGGGGTTTCACCATGTTGGTCAGGCTGTTCTCAAACTCCTGACCTCATGATCCTCCCACCTCGGCTTCCCAAAGTGCTGGGATTACAGGCGTGAGCCACTGTGCCTGGCCAGGAAAACAGATTCTTATTGAACATATGCAAATAACTATATTGTTGTAAAATAAGAAAACTTGCAAATAGTTTCCCAATTCTGGAGAAATCAGGTACAAAGAAATATGCTTTAACTTTTGCTCACGAGAATAATATATATACTTTCTCAATTTGTGGTCAGCTATAAATAGCTCAACAGGAAAAGTTTTCTTAACTCTGGAAAGAAATACAAAAAGAATTGGCAATGTTTCAAACCAAAAAGTTGTTAAAAATCTTTCTGTTATTTACCAGTTTAGTCCCATGCAGTTAGCTCCTGTACTACATGATATTGGGCCAGCAGGCCTCATGAACACATCAGCTCTCCATTGAGAGTCCTGGAAGTTTTCTCTTTAGTCCAGACACACAAACCCTTTCACATTATCAGAAACCTGCATTCAAGAGCATCAGAGTGCTTTTCATGAACTTTCCTAAGTAAGCTTTTGGACGGTAGCAGAGTAAAACAGCAATTGTGTGTGCATGACAAAAATATTAGAACAGCTGTTGTTAGAGACACAATTAACAAGGAAATTTTGTTATTGCTGTGGAATACAGCAATTACAATAATAATCATAATTATTACTGATAACATTAAGACATGAGAATTATAGAAATCTCATACAATCTGGAACTCATTAATAACACATTTATATAAACTATAACTCAAAGAAAGGTAAACATCATTTCATATTTGATAAAGCCTCCTGTATAACTTTAATACACCACATAAGCCAAGTATGTCTCTCTTGAATTTTAGGGACCCTAACATCCAAAGCTAAAGGCCGAATTTAGAATATGATTTTGCAAAGTTTGTCAAATATCAAAGATTTAAAACACTTGATGTCGCAAAATAGGATCATAGGTCACTGTAAAGTAGCTCATGTAGCCATTTAGCCAAAGTGATAATTCAAAGATTTTCAAGAGCAAAAACCTTTACTCTTTAATAGAGAGGAGACTCCAATTTCCAAACCATCAGACATAATAAAAACAGCTTGATGTCAGTTGAATCTGTCTCTCTCTCTGCCCTCTTTCTCTGCAGTTTACTCAAAAGGTAAAAAGAAATATTTCACTATCTTTAATACTACATGAAAATCTTTTTCAAAAGAGAAAATTAAATTTTACCTCTGCATTAGTGTATTATTAACACTGAAGTTAATTTTAATAAAATCTTATAACAAATATATCTAATCTCAATCAGTGTGATCATAAGGTAGGATTTCCATAAGCCTTTTACAAGTTTTTATTTTTTTTAATTGAAGAAGAGATCAATTTTACAGGAAAACCTTGTTGTTCTGACACAGGGGCACAGACTCTGGCGCTGTGTAAGTGTGATTTTGATATTAATGTTCAGTTTATAGAAAAACTAAATAATCCCCTTTAAATTGTAGCCAACTTGATGACACACAGAACTCCTTTCACAAGATCAATTTTTTCATAAACCTTCTACAACTTGCTTAAAGCTTCAGTTTTGTTCTATCACTTTACTTTAGGACAAAATTTACTTTCTTTTCCAACTTTCTGCATCTGTTTAGTTTTAGCCATTCTGTCTTATTAGTTTAATTTACAATTCTTAAACTCTCTAAACCAGGCAAAATTGCTTTCTCTTTAAGAGAAACTACATTCCTATGCCTTTTTATAACACTTTTACAAAAAATCCCAAAATACATTGTACGTTTTGTGTGCACAATGCATATAGAATTTTCCCTATATCTAGTAGTTTTAATTACATGTATTAATGACAATGCTAACTCTTAGTGGCCTTAGTTTTAGTGAAAAACTTAAGAGGTAACCAATTTTAGTTATGTATTAGATGCAGAGACCAAGGCAAACAATGCTTGAAGCTAGGTCTTGTCATGGCCCTCAAAGGCTGAAATCTAAAGACATAAGTTTATAGACAAGTTAAGCAAGTAGAAACATAGACAGAAGCATATCTTACAGATTGTAAGATTTTTATTTGCTAGTCTTCAAATAGTTTGTCTCCCACACTTTAGACTATCAATCTCTTGATTACCCTCTGCATTGCCCTAAATAATTGTTAAGTAGGCAACTTAAAAATAGCACCAATAGACAATGGTAGTCACGTGTATTCCCCAGAGAATGGCAGACACTGGCTTGTGTGATTCCCACAGACCTGTATCCCCTTGTGCTCGACTTCCTGTGTCATAACCAGCTCTTGGAGGTGGCCAATATATTCGCCAAACCTACAGGAGCTACACAGCGGGATGCCAATGACTCTTCCCTCTTGGATGTCTATAGCTTCTGTCTCAAGTCTGCTAAGGCCCCAAAGCAAAAGTTCCAGGCAAATAAATGTACAAATGACTAAGAAAGCTAAGAAGAAGACTTCATCCAGTGACAATAGTGAGGACAGTAGCAAGGAGGAGGAAGAAGTTCAAGGGCCTCCAGGTAAGAAGGCTGTGAGCAAGTTTGTCTCAGCCTCCAGGGAAGGCTATCGCCAAAGCATCAGCGAGCAGCAGCAGTGAAGCATCCAATGATGATGAGGACAATGACAAAAAGAAAAAGTCTGTCCAGAAGGGAGTTAAGCCCCAAGCCAAGACAGCCAAACCTCCTCTTAAGAAGGCTAAGAGCTCTGATGCTGATTCTGACTCAAGCTCTGAGGATGAGGCATCAAAAAACCAGAAACCAAAGACAACATCTGTAGCAGCTAAAGCTCGGGCTAAAGTTCCAGCCACACAAGGTACTCCAGCTCAAGCAGCACCTAAAGTAGTCAATGGCAAAGCAGCCAGCTGCAACAGCAGCAGCAGCAGCAGCAGTGATGACTCAAAGGAAGAGAGGGCAGCAGCCATCCCCAAGAAGACTGTATATTAAAAGCAAGCTGTGGTCAAGGTCCCAGTGATAGCAGCTGCCACCCCTACCCAAAAATTCCAGCAGCGAGGACTCCTTCGGTGAGGAGGAAGAATAGTAGAAAAAAAAAAAAAGGAAAAAAAACCCCAAAAACCCAGGTCCCTAAAGTTCAGTGCCCCACTCCTGCTCCCCCATCAAAGAAGTCCGTGGGAACCCAGCCTCCCAAGAAAGCTGTGGAGAAGAAACAGCCTTCCGAAAGCAGTGAAGACAGCAGCGACAAGTCTGATTCAAGTTCGGAGGAAGAGGATGAACTCTTGCTAAGTCAGTCGTCTCTAAAGCAAATACTAAACAACCTCCAGCAAAGAAAGCAGCAGAGAGCTCTTCAGAGCTCGTACTCCAACAGCTCCGAGGATGATGAAGCTCCTTCCAAGCTAGCCAATACCAACAAGAATTCCTCAAATAAGCCAGCTGCCACTACCAAGTCGCCTGCAGCGGAGCCAGCTGCAACTCTCAAGCAACCTGGAAGCAGTGGCCAGAAGCCTCTGATGAGAAAGGCTGACAGCAGCTCCAGTGAGAAAGAGAACAGCTCCAGTGAGAAAGAGAACAGCTCCAGTGAGAAAGAGAACAGCTCCAGTGAGAAAGAGAGCAGCTCCAGTGAGAAAGAGAGCAGCTCCAGTGAGAAAGGCTGACAGCAGCTCCAGTGAGAAAGAGAACAGCTCCAGTGAGAAAGAGAACAGCTCCAGTGAGAAAGAGAACAGCTCCAGTGAGAAAGAGAGCAGCTCCAGTGAGAAAGGCTGACAGCAGCTCCAGTGAGAAAGAGAGCAGTTCCAGTGAGAAAGAGAACAGCTCCAGTGAGAAAGAGAACAGCTCCAGTGAGAAAGAGAACAGCTCCAGTGAGAAAGAGAGCAGCTCCAGTGAGAAAGAGAGCAGCTCCAGTGAGAAAGGCTGACAGCAGCTCCAGTGAGAAAGAGAACAGCTCCAGTGAGAAAGAGAACAGCTCCAGTGAGAAAGAGAACAGCTCCAGTGAGAAAGAGAGCAGCTCCAGTGAGAAAGGCTGACAGCAGCTCCAGTGAGAAAGAGAGCAGTTCCAGTGAGAAAGAGAACAGCTCCAGTGAGAAAGAGAACAGCTCCAGTGAGAAAGAGAGCAGCTCCAGTGAGAAAGGCTGACAGCAGCTCCAGTGAGAAAGAGAACAGCTCCAGTGAGAAAGAGAACAGCTCCAGTGAGAAAGAGAACAGCTCCAGTGAGAAAGAGAACAGCTCCAGTGAGAAAGAGAGCAGTTCCAGTGAGAAAGAGAGCAGCTCCAGTGAGGAGGAGAAGACAAAGATGACTGTGGCCCCCCTTAAGCCCAAGGTAACTGACAAAGCAGCTCCATATCTGCCTGCCAAGCAGGCTCCTGAGGGTGGTAAGGACAGCAGCTCTCATTCAGACAGCTCCAGCAGCGAGGAGGAGGAGGAAGAGAAGCTATCTAAATCCCCAGTTAAGAAGAAGTTGCAGAAGGCAGCAGGAGGGACAGCCCCTTCTAAGCCAGCCTCCACAAAGAAAGGAAAGGCTGAGAGCAGCAGCAGTTCTTCCTCTGATGACTCCAGTGAGGAAGAGGAAGAGAAGCCCAAGGGCAAGGACTCTGCAAGACCAAAAGTCCCCAAGGCCAATGGCACCTCTGCACTGACTGCCCAGAATGGAAAAGCAGCTAAGAACAGTGAAGAGGAGGAAGAGGAGGAAGAAGAAAAAAAGGCAGCAGTGGTAGTTTCAAAGCTGGGTTCAGGAAAGAAGTGGAAGCAGATGAGGCTGCCAAAGAGGCAGAGACTCCTCCAGCCAAGAAGATAAAGCTTCAGACCCCTAACACATTTCCAAAAAGGAAGAAAGAAGAAAAAAAGGGCGTGACCCACATTCGTAAGGGTCGGGGAGGAGGAAATTGAGGTGGCAGAGAACTCCACTGATGCCAACTGAGGTGCAACCAGAGACTGGGGGAACGAGCCAATCAGGTTTTGAGGTTCACCAAAGGCAAATCCTTCTGGCATGAGAAAACCAAGAAGAAGCAGGGCATCTACTGGGTTTAATTTTGACAGTGAGTGACTTGGGACATCTTCACCCCTGCTTCAGTGAAGATCTGAGACCACTCACTTTCTCCAGGGGACCAGGGAGCCCTCAGCTCTATAGGCAAGGGTCTTGATGAGGACAGAAGTTCAGAGTAGGTCCTAAGACTTTGAAATGTAACATCCTCTGTCGTCCTTTTCTGTATTCCTAGTTTTATGCAGACTTGTTTTTGAGTGTTGAGTGTCAGGGACAAAATGAGGGGAATGTTATTTTTAAAGGAAATGTATTTTCGTTGTCTCCTTCTTCCTGTTCTGTGGAAGTCTGCATACTGAGAAATTTGAATATTTTATATCAAATCATTTCCTTTTGATTTTTGTTGTGATTTTCAAAGGTGGAGTCCCACAGATAAAATCTTAGCTATTGCCCAAGACATAGTTAAGAGTCACATGTATGACCTTTTATAATTGGAAGAAAATTGTGCCTTTGTGAGTGCACAAGTCCACGTTTCATCTTTCCTTCCCTCAAAACCCTGGTGGGGGGCATTAAAGAAGGTTAATGTATATGTAATGTATGTTATACATGCACTATGTATTTTATCCTCCTTCATTGGGTCTGAGACTGAAGTTTTTAGTGAGCATGGACCTAACCTACTTTTTGGGATAAAATTCACTGTTTTGTTCCAGGCAAAATTCTGGTGTGGTGTGAATGCCATGGGTCAGTCTGAATATATTTTCTTCTGTAATTTTATCATTATTACATAATGTTTGCAATACGTGCTTTGTTTTTTAATGTGAAAGCAAGCTTCCCTACTGTTGAAACACAGATTTTGATGACCTGACCCTTACTAGTATTGAATACTAAGTTGAGGACTGCATCTTCTCATTTTCACATTATACAGAGCAAAATAACACAAAAATCAAGAAGGCTTTATTCCTGGGATGCAGGGCTTGTTCTACATATGCAAATCAATAAATGTGATTCACTCCATAAACAGAATTAAAAACAAAAAATTATTATCTTATTAGATACAGCAAAGGCTTTCAATTAAATCCAGTAACCTTTCATGATAAAAATGTTCAACAAACTAGGCATAGAAGTAACGTACCTCAAATTAGTAACAGCCATATATGACAAACCCAAAATCCACATCATACTGAATGGGCAAAAGCTGGAAGCATTTTACTTGAGGACTAGAACAAGGCAAGGATACAAACTCTCACCATTCCTATTCAACATAGTTGTGGAAGCCCTAGCCAGAGCAATCAGGCAAGAGAAAGAAATATTAGGTTGTTGCAAAAGTAATAGTGGATTTCACCATTACTTTTAATGGCAAAAACCGCGATTACTTTTGCACCAACCTAATAAAAGGCATTCAAATAGGAAGAGAGGAAGTCAAATTATCTCTCTTCACTGATAATATAATTCTATTTCTAGAGACCCTAAAGACACCACCCAAAGGTGCCTAGACTTGATAAATAACTTCAGTAGTTTCAGGATATAAAATCAATGTACAAAAATCAGTAACATTTCTATTAACAAATAACATTCACGCTGAAAGTCAAATCTATAATGCAATTCTATTTACGACAGCCAAAAAATATAGAATACCTAGAAACACATATGACCAAGAAGGTGAAAGATCTCTACAGGGGAAGCTTCAAAACGCTGCTGAAGATACTCAAGGATGACACAAGCAAATAGAAAATCATTTTATGTTCATGGACTGGAACAATCAATATCATTGCAATTGCCTAAGGCAATCTACAGATTCGGTGCTATTCCTATCAAGATACCAATGTCATTTTTCATAGAGCTGGAAAAAAAACGATTCTTAAATGTATATGGAACAACAACAACAAAAAAGCCTGAACAGATGATTGCAAAGAAATAGACCAAAGCCAGAAACATCACAATGCTCCACTTCAAACTATGCTATAAGACTACAGTAACAGAACAGCATAGTATTGGTACAAAAATAGACATATAGGCCAATGGAAAAAAATAGAGAACCAAGAAATAAAGGCACACACCTACAACTACAACTATCTGTTCTTAGACAAAGTTGACAATAACAAGCAATGCAGAAAGCATTCCCTATTCAATAAATGCTACTGAGATAGCTGGCTAGCCATATGTAGAATAATGAAACTGCACCCCTGCTTTACACAATATACAAAAATTATTTCAAAATGCATTAAAGATTTAAAGGTAAGATCACACACTATAAGAGTCCTAGAAGAAAACCTAGAAAATATCATTCTGGACATAACCTTGGTGAAGAATTTATGACTAAATCTCCAAAAGCAATTGCAACAGAGACAAAAATTGACAAGTGGTACCTAATTAAAGAGCCTCTGCATAGCAAAAGAACTATCAACAGAGTAAATAGACAATCTACAGAAAGGGAAAAATATTCACAAACTATGCATCTGATAAAGGTCTAATATCTAGAATCTATAAGGAATTTAAAGAATTCAACAAGATAAAAACAAATATCTCCATTAAAACATGGGTCAAAGGACACGAATAGACATTTTTCAAAAGAAGACATACATGCAGCCAACAAATACAGGAAAAAGTGCTCAACATCACTAATCACCAGAGAAATGGAAATCAAAATCACAATGAGAAACCATCTCACACCAGTCAGAATTGTGATCATTAAAAAGTCAAAAAATAATAGATGCTGGTGAGGCTGCAGAAAAAAGGGATTAATTATATGCTGTTGGTGAAAATGCAAATTCGTCCGTCCACTGTGTTAAGCAGATTGGATATTTATCCGAGAACTTCAAACAGAGCTACCATTCAACCCAACAGTCCCATTACTGGGTACATACCCAATAGAAAAAAAATTATCCTATCAAAAGACACATGCGTTTATATGTTCATCGCAGCAATATTCACAATAGCAAAGACAACAAATCAACCTAGATGTTCATAGACTGTGGACTGGATAAAGCAAGTATGCTGCATACACACCATGGAATACTATGCAGCTATAAAAATGAACAAAATCATGTTATTTGCAGCAACATGGATGCAGCTAGAGGCAATTATCCTAAGCAAATTTATGCAGGAATAGAAACTCAAACACTGCATGTTCTCACTTATAAGTAGGAGCTAAATAAAAATTGACTACACACGTGGAGATAAAAATGAGAACAATAGACACCGGGAAATACAAGAAGAGGGAGAGTGGGAGAGGGGAAGTATTGAAAAACTACCTATTGGATACTATGCTCACTACCTGAGTGACAAGATTATTCATACACTGAAATTCAATGATATAAAATTTACCCATGTAACAAACCTGCACATGTACTGCCAGAAACTAAAATGCAAGGTGAAAAATAAATAAATAAATAAATAAATAAATAAATAAAAGCTTAATTTTTAAAGCAAAGTTTGTTTCTTTATGTTTCAAAGACTCTTGGCTGAAGAGGATGGTATGATATCATTGTTTTCCTAAATCAATACTTCATCATACTCATAACGTATCTGAGTAGTAAGTACACATTTGAATAGTACCTCTTTCTCTAGATTGTCTTTATTCTACTTAGTTTAAGTTATCTCATTTCTATATTTTATTTATTTACTTTTCATTATTAATATTATTTTTTATTCAGAAGTCATAATTGTATAAATTTATAAGGCACTATGTAATGCTCTGATATATGTACACCATGTGGAATGATTAAATCAAGCTAATTAACTTATTTACCACCTCACTTACTTATCATTTTTTCTATGGTAAGACATTTGAAATTCTTGGTAATTTTGAAATATACCTTATTATTGACTATAGTTATCTTGTTGTGTAATAGATCTCAAAACTTATCACTATTGTCTATCTGAAACTTTGTACCCTTTAACCAGCAACTCACCATGTCTTCTTTCCCACCCTATTCCCAGTCTCTCATAACCATCATTCCACTCTCTACTTCCTAGTTCAGTTCTTTTAGATTCCAAATGTAAGTGAGATCACGTGGTATTTATTTTTTTGTGCTTGGCTTAATTCACTTAGCACAATCCCTTCTAGATTCATCCATTTTGTAGCAAATGACAGAATTTTCCCTTCTTTTGAGGTTGAATAGTATTCTGTTGTGTATATATCATATTTTCTTTATCTATTCATCTGTGGGTGAACCCATAGGTTGATTCCATTTATTGTCTATTGTGAATAATGCTACAATTAACAAGGGATTGCAACTATCCTTTTGACACATTAATTTCTGTTTCTTTGAATCTATACCCAGAAGTGGAATTACTGGATCGTAGGATAGATTTATTTCTTTATTTTTTTGATGAATCTGCATATTGTTTTCTCACCAACGATAAAAGCTATTCTAATAGGTGTGAAGTGATACCTCATTGTGGTTTCAATTTAAATTTTTCTATGGATTAATGATGCTGAGCATTTTATATATACAGTCATGCATTGCTTAATGATGAAAATATGTTCTGAGAAATGTGTCAGGTGATTTTGAGAACATCATATAGTGTACTTACACAAACCTAGATGGGATAGTCTACTAAAAATCTCAGCTATATGGTATAGCTTATTGTCCCTAGCCTACAAACTTATACAATATGGCACTGTACTAAACACGGTAGATAAATGTAACACAATGATAAATATTTGTGTATTTAAATATTCATTCTTCTGCATGTAGATATCCAGTTGTTCAAACACCTGTCACAAAAGAGGGATTTTTCCCACATCATGTGTTCTCCGCACCTTTGTAAAAAATCAATTGGCCATTAATGCATGGGTTTATATCTGGGCTTTCTATTCTAATCCATTGGTCAATGGGTCTATTTTTATGGCAGTATCATGTATCATGCTGTTTTAATTACAATTATTTTATAATTTTTTTTGAAATCAGGGGGTTTGGTGCCTCCAGCTTTCTTGTTTCTGTCCAAGATTGTTGGCTATTCAAGGTCTTCCATAATTCCATACAAATTTAAAGATGATTTAATCTACCTCTGTGAAAAAAACGACATTTGAATTATGATAGGGATTATGGTGAATCTGTAGATTGCTTTGGGTAGCATGGCCATTTTCACAGTATTATTTCTTCAAATCCATGAATGTAGGATATCTTTCTATATGGGGTATCTTTCTATTTATTTGTGTTTTCTTCAATTTTTTTTAAATCTATGCCTTTTATTTTTCAGTATAAAGGTTTTCTATCTCCTTTAATACATTTATACCTAAGTTTTTGCCCTTGTCAATAAAATTATATCTTAATTTTCTTTTTAGATAGTTTATTATTAGTACTAAAAAAATGATTGATTTATGTATGTTGGTTTTGTGATCTGCGAGTTTACTGAATTCGTTTGTCACTCTAAAAGCTTTTGGCAGAGTTTTTAGGGTTTTCTAAATGTAAGATCATGTCATCAGCACATAAAGACAAATTCACTTCTTCCTTTTATGTTTGTATACTTTTTCTTTCTTCCTCTTGCCTAAGTACTCTGGCTACGATTCCCAAAACTATGTTGAACAAAAGGGGTGAGAGTAGAGTAATGTTAGCTATCGGCTTATTAGTATGGCCTTTATCGTGTATTTCCTCTCTCTGTAATATATTGAGAGTTTTCCTTGTAAAAGGATGGTGAATTTTGTTAAATGCTTTTGCCACATCTGTTGAGATAATCATATGGTTTTTGTCCTTCATTCTGTTAATGTGATCTATCATGTTTTTATATTTACAACATTCAACTTACATTGAATTATTCTTGCATTCCAAAGATAAATCTCCCTTGATCATTGTGAATACTTTTTTTTCGCTACGCTGTTGAAATTGGTTTGCTAATGCTTTGTTGAGGATTTTTGCATTTCTGTTCATCAAAGATATTTGCCTGTAATTTTCTTTTGCAGTGTCCTAGTATATATTTTTAATTAAGCTTCTATTTGATGAACATGTAAAATTATTAGAAAAAGTAACCACCCTTCTATGATCTTTTTCACTTTTTTCCTCAGTATTATACTCTTTTTTAAAATTTCAAATTCAGGCTTCTCATAAATAATATTGCTTTATGTTTCCTGAGAAACTCCTATACTTTCAATATGTCCTTAGTTCAATTTTGCGGTACACCTTAAATAAATGTTAGAAGCCATATGGTGAAGGTGGTTGTCTCTCAGTTTTTGTTACAGCATGTAGCACACAGCCATGCAAATGTTTACTCTCTAAATTTCAGGTACTATTCAAGGGATCTGGCTGCATATGGAAAAGTCCACCATCCTCTATCTGAAACAGGATCATATGCTGTGAAATTATCATTTTTCTTCTGATTTTAGAAAGGTGAGTATTGCATAGACCACATATCATGTAGCCCATCAGTGAAAGTCCAGAATAGCACCTTATAATCAAGCAAATTAGTATGTCTGCAGCTAAATGAATGTTCACACTGGATAAGATAAAGACTATATATGGATTTATGTCAGTTTTTCAAATGAATCAAATGAGTTACAAATGTCAAGTGGAAAAGAAAGATTTTCAGATAGAAGACTCATTTATTCCATAAACTTTTATGACACTGTTGACTATAGAGATGATAACACAATTTTATGGGCAAGGAGATCACAAATGAGTCTACTATAATAATTCAATCCCAGCACTTCGGGAGGTGGAGGTGGGCAGATCACGAGGTCAGGAGACTGAGACCATCCTGGCTAACACAGTGAAACTCCGCCTCTACTAAAAATACAAAAAAAAAAAAAAAATACAAAAAAAGAGGGGCTAGCTATAACATGCTATGTATAATATGCTATGGTCGCAAAAAAAATACACCAAATCTAGTTTAAGGGATTAGGAATAATTTTCAGAACAGGGCAACTCTCAAATATACTCTTGACAAGTATGAACATAAACTGAAGAAGGGAAGAGAGAGGGAATAATGTTTCGGGCAAAGAGAACATTTTTCAAGGCAGTAAATGTGATCAGGAAGGAACAAGCAAAGGTTGGATAAGAACAAGCTGAAGTCAGCATCATGTTTGACTCTTTAGAAGCAAACCATTTATCTTCAGTCTATTGTGATATTAAACTTCTGCTAAATCTTGCTCTATATTTGTGTCATATTTAAATTAAGCTGTTACTGAACCTTATCTTTGTTTTTCATACACAATTTTAGTGACTGTTGTAGAAATATTTTAAAATAAAATTGGAATCCAGATATGTTTCCTTGGCTTATGTTCCACCTTACCTCCATGTAAGTAGAAATCTTCTAAGACATTTTCACAGCTCTATTTAATTTAAACTTTCATCAAAATTTACCTGGAATACTTCATATGGTAGGATCAGAGAATGAGTAGAGCAGAATATCAAAAGCGCTTGTGCAAATAAAAGCACAGTAATCTGTTTATTTTTAAATTAAAAATTATTTCGACAAGTGATTCAATATATTTCAAAAATAATGTTTTTGATAACAAGATAGTAAACTAGGAGGCTCCAGGCCTTTATTCTTCTACAGAACACTAAAAGAAATTAGACTAGTTAAAATAACGTTATGGGATTTCTGAAAAACAGTTGATGGTCTGGTGTACATAGGTCTGCTCTATAATCACCCAGTGAAGGAAAAGCTACCTTCAAATTGGTGCACAATTTTTATTTTGCTTCTCCTTACCTTGGCCCCGCTCTTTCCATGATGCAGTGAGATGTGGTAGATATAAAGCAGCCCAGTTTCTGATCCAGGAATTTCTCCCTCGGGCGAGAGGAAGGAGAAAAAACCTTACTTGCAACATTCTGAACTGTCTGGGAACTACCTAGTATTCTGCCCTCTAATTTTCATGTCCTGGAGTTCAGAGAAGAAAAATAGCATATGCCAGGCCTCAGACTGAAAAACAAAAAGCCATAGAAAGTGTCAGTGAAAATGCTTTGTAAAAGCTTCAAGGGGACTACAGACCCATTGATACTGGGAGCTAGAGATTACTAATTAAGGATTGCAACAGGACAACTAAGACACACTAAGAAGCTGGGCTAGGACTCTTTTGGAAATTAAAGCATTTAAGCAAACATATGTGTGTACACACACACACACACACACACACACGTGCGCGCGTGCACGAAGTCCTAGGTGAGATGCATGCTGAAGGAAGACCTGAGAAAACTTCAAGACTTTACCCTTGCTCGGGACATGCATGCTGAATAGTGAAGGCCTTTCTTGGCAAAGAACCAGTCAGCAAAGACTGGCTATAGTGGTTGCTTTTTCAAATGCACATTTTTTGTTTGTTTGTTTGTTTCATCAAATACCCAATTTTTTAATTTTAAGAAAACCCACAATATTTTCAAAGAAAAAGAAAAGACCAATTCGAAGGATGGAAGAAAAGTGGCAAAATCACCTCTGAGCAAACAACAGTTTTTAGACAAATTAAACAAAATCTTTAATATAACTTCCTTAAGTATGTTCAAAGAACTTAAACAAAAACACACGAATTAAAGGAAATTTTAAAACGATATATGAACAAGATGAGAATATCAACAAGGAGACAGAAACTACAAAAAGAAACCAAATAGAAATTCTGAAGCAGAAAATATAATAACTGAATTGAAAAATTTACTAGAGAGGATCAACAGCAGACTTCGACAAGCAGAAGAAAGAATCAGCAAATGTGTACATTGCATTTAAACTTGGTAGATAAATTATTATTATTCAGAATTCTCCTGAGAACCTAAGAATTCTCACTAATACAGCTCTTCAGACTCAATAATTCATCTATTTATCTTTCATCTATATACCTACCTATCTTTCTATATATTTTTTTCTGTATAAGTAACATTTATTGAACACAGTATTTAAAAGACTCTGTAAACTAGATCCTCTTTGTATTCTGCTAAGACTTGTTGCTTCTGACTTGAATGTGCACGTGTGTATCTGTGTTGGTCCTTCCGGCTGCCTCATATTTGCAGCTCCTTATTCTTTGGTGAGAAAAAAACACCAGGCATTTTACTTGCATTGCTTCTTCACTGACAGTGTGTTCATAGTCCTGTTTAATGCAACTCTGACCAACTATCTCCCTCTTGTGGAAAACATTTCTTGGTGTTTCACTCTATCTAGAGAAGACAAAGCTACCTTGTTGTGTTGAGTACTGTACTTTATTTCCTCACTGAGGCTGTCTGTTTTTGTTTAATTTTTATCTGAAATGCCAGATTCATAAAGTATGGGTGTATTAGTCTGTTCTTGCATTGCTATAAAGAAATACACAAGACTGGGTAATTTATAAAGAATAAAAGTTTAATTGGCTCACAGTTTTGCAGACTGTGCAGAGAGCATGGCAGCATCTGTGTGGCTTCTGGGGAGGCCTCAGGAAACTTACAACAATAGGGGAAGGTGAAGGGGGAAGCTGGCACATCTTACGCGGCTAGAGCAGGAGGAACGGGGTGGGGGGAGTTGCTACACACTTTTAAACAGCCAGATCTTGCGAGCACTCACTCACTATCACAACAGCAGCACTGAGGGGGAAATCCGCCCCCAAGATCCAATCAACTCCCACCAGGCCCCACCTCCAACACTGGAGATTACAATTGGACATGATATTTGGGTGGGGACACAGATCCAAACCATATCAATGGATCTGGCAATTCTTGTTTTCATTCAGGTAGAAAAATCCTTCTAAAATGAACATTTAAATTTTAAATATTTCTCACCTACTCCTCTTTTGGTTCCATTATTCAACTTCAGTCGAATGGAGAAAATCTCAATTATTACTGAACTTATTTTGGTTTTTTACTTCTCCTCTCTATCAAAACAGAACATTGCTCAAAAAAGAACATTTGACAGATAATTATAAAAAAGCACAAAGAGTCACCTACAATTCCACCTTCAGTGAAAAACACTGATATTTTAGCATATTTGCTTGTTATCTTTTCTCTAGTACATTTGATACTTCGTGTTAATGGTCAAGATCATATGGAGTATGTAATATTGCATCATTAAGCCCTTTTTAATAATCTGCTTTATTCACTTATTGAAACAAGACCAGATCTGGCTTTGGAATCGTCTGGAAATAGCCTCCTGTAAAATGAAAAAGGTCTTGCACTGAAGGGCTCAGGAAAATCTAGGTTTAGCTCACTCTAACAAACAGTAATTTTGTTAACAAATTACTTTAGGCCCAGTGAAATGGCTCATGCCTGTAATCCCAGCACTTTGGGAGGCCAAGGCAGGCGGATCATCCGAGGTCGGGAGTTCGAGACCAGCCTGACCAACGTGGAGAAACCCCATCTCTACTAAAAATACAAAATTAGCCAGACGTGGTGGTGCATGTTTGTAATCCCAGCTGCTCAGGAGGCTGAGGCAGAAGAATCGCTTGAACCCAGGAGTAGGAGGTTGCCTTGAGCAGAGATCGCGCCATTGCACGCCAGCCTGGGCAACAAGAGGGAAACTCCGTCTCAAAAACAACAAACAAAAAAAGCAAATTACTTTAATGTCAAGGAGCCTGACCTGATTCTTTGACTTACCATGAATCCCTTCAGACACTCAGATACTTTCCCATTAGTTCTGAAAATTTCATTACATAACTATAATAACAATAGCTAACACTGTTTACTCTTGTAAGTATTTTATGGTATTAATTCAACAACAGGTCTACCAATTAGGCACAATAATTGTACCTATTATAAGGAATAAAATTAAAGCACAAAAAAGTTAAGTAACTTGCTCAAGATCATACAGCTACTAAGTGGGGAAACTGGGATTTAACCCTCTGGCAGTCTGACTACAGAGTACATGGTTTTAATCACTATATTATCTGGCCTCTCTGATAACTGAAAAAATGCATATGAAAGCAGTCTGAATATTACAAATTGATGAGCAAATATAAAAAGAATCCTTGCACATTCCATTACAGAAAAAAAAAAAAAACAACTAAGATCCATATTTTCATGGATAATAAAAGCACTGAAAAGAAGTTTGGAGCTTATTGAATTATTTTTTAACTATTCAAATGAGAATTTAATTTCTGAAAATATACTAGGCCTGGGTCTATGCATGATTCAAATATTTAAGTTTCAAAATAATTTTAATGTTAGACTTTTTAAAAATTAATATAATTTATTTCTTTTTAAGACAATTAGTTTTTATTTTACTTTTTAATTTTAACAGACAATACACACACCTCAGCTTCACATCTTTGTTCGTGGAATCCAGGAGGATGGTTGATCATGAATTTGTTTCAGAGGTGATCTAGATTGAAGCTCTAAAAAGCCATGCAAAGCCCAGGTACCTATTAAAATAAGTCAACCTGGCCCTTTTATCCTGAAAATTACCTAGTATGTGGCTGATCCCAATTGCCATCAAGAAAATTCTGATTACTTAGGACACTTCATATATCGTGAAGTAATGAATGAAGTGATACTGAAGACATTTTACAATCAGTATGGCACTGGTATCAACCAATCAAAAATTATATTGTATCTATTAGAGTGGATGTGCTATTTTTCAACTGGAGATTCAGCAAACCTATCAGGTTCTGATTCATGCTATACCCCTTCCTAGCTGTGGTCTTGGGTAATTTCATCACTCTCTATTTACTTATTTTTATACCCCAACTTTTATTTTAAATTCATGGGTACATGTTCAGGGCTGTTATATAGGTAAATTACATGTCATGGGGATTTGGTGTACATATTATCTCGTCACCCAGGCATTAAACATAGTACTCAATAGGTTGTTTTTTGATCCTCAGCCTCTTCCCAGCCTCCACCCTCAGGTAGGTCCTGGTGTCTATTATTTTCTTTGTGTCCATGTGTTCTCAATGTTTAGCTCCCACTTGTAAGTGAAAACACGTGGTATGTGATTTTCTGTTCCTGTTAGTTCGCTTAGGATAATGGCCTCCAGCTCCATCCATGTCACTGCAAAGGACATGATCGCCTTCTTTTTATGGCTGCATAGCAGTCCATGGTGTATATGTACCACATTTTCTTTATCCAGTCTACCATTGGTGGGTATTTAGGTTGATTCCATGTGTGTGCTATTGTGAACAGTGCTGCAATGAACATAAATGTGCAAGTGTCTTTATGGTAGAATGATTTATATTCCTTCAGGTATATACCCAGTGATGGAATTGCTGGGTCAAATGGTAACTCTGTTATAAGTTCTTTCAGAAATGACCACACTATCTTCTACAATGACTGAACTAATTTACATTCCCACCAGCAGTGCATAAGCATAAGCATTCCCTTTTCTCTGCAACCTCACCAGCATTTGTTTTTTGACTTTTTAATAGTAACCATTCTGACTGGTGTGAGATGGTGTCTCATTGTGGTTTTGATTTGCATTTCTCTAATGATTAGTAATAATATGGTTTGGATCTATGTTCCCACCCAAATGTCATCTCAAATTGTAATCCCCATGGATCAAGGGAGGGACTTGTAATCCCACGAGGGAGGGAGGTAATTGGATCATGTGGTGTTTTCCCCCATGCTGTTCTCATGATAGTGAGTGAGTCCTCATGAGATCTGATGGTTTTATAAGGGGCTCTTCCCCTTTCACTCTCTCTTCTCTCTCCTGCCACCTTGTGAAAAGGTACTTGCTTCCCCTTTGTCTTCTGCCATGATGGTAAGTTTCCTGAGACCTCCCCAGCCATGTGAAACTGGGAAAAATCACCTGGTGACCATTGAACAGACCCTGGAGACCAAAAAAAAAAAAAAAAAAAAAAAAAAAAAACTTTATCGGAGGAATTTAGAAGGGAGCAAAGACCGCTTGGTGACCATCAAACAGATCATCCAGAGGCAAAACTCCTTATCTGAAAAAGTTTAGAAGGGACCAAAGACTTCCTGGTGACCATCAAATGGGCCTGGAGGCAAAACTTCTTATCTGGGAATTTAGAAGTAACTAAACTTCCGTAGTATCTGTGTTGGCATCTGGTTCCAGGCCTGTTTCAACTTTTGTAAGTAACTAACATTTCTATACATCTCTGGAATGCTGTGCTGAAACTCATTTTACAACCCTGAGCTCCTGCCTTAAGGTCTATTGATATCGCTAAGGAAAAATCCCCTGAGACATGCTCAGTCCTCTTGCTGAGGTGCCCAATGTAGTTCTTCCTTCCCAATAAACTTTCCTTTTTCAAACCTCTACTGTTGTTGGTAAATTCTTTTTACCAACCTATGAGTTGACCACTTCCCACTGCCAGGGTTCTGACACGTTGCCTGGTAACCTCCTTTGTTTGTAAATTACCCAGTCTCAGTAGTATCTTTAGAGCAGTGTGAAAATGGACTAATACAGTATATTTGTCACAGGTAGTTAGGTATGAGTGGGGCAGGAGAGAGCTCTCCACCCACCCATTAGACATGTCAGGTGATGGTTTGGCAATGATCACATTGCCTCTCTAAAAATGATAATTCGGCAGTGCTATGGAGAGACCATTTCCTGATGGTCCACATTTGTTAACATCAAAATGTTAATTGAATGCAGGCCCCACAGAGAAGCAACTTCCTGGGCATGCGTGTTAAGAGACAAAAATGGCCTGTAATCCCAGCACTTTGGGAGGCCGAGGTGGGCGGATCACGAGGCCAGGAAATCGAGACCATCCTGGCTAACACGGTGAAGCTCCATCTCTACTAAAACTACGAAAAATTCCCCGGGCATGGTGCCAGTGAGCCGAGATGGTGCCACTGCACTTCAGCCTAGGCTACAGAGCAAGACTCTGTCTCAAAAGAAAAAAAAAAGAGAGAGAGAGACAAAAATGGCAAAGTATGATCTTCCAGGTATATTCCACTGGAAGAGGGAAGAAAGCCTCAGATGGGCATGCATACCAACTCCCCAAACACACTGCATGTATGCACAGTTATAAAAGGTAGGGAAGACACTGCGCATTGGGCTGCCCCAAGAGAAGAATTGTGGGAAAGAGGTGAGCCTAGGCTCCAGGTTAAAGCCCCCTTTTTGCTGTTTTCTTTTGCTCTCTGTTCTCTCTTGGACCTTCAGATGCCCGCTTGGGTCTCTTTCAAGTGAATTTTCCTCTCTTTCCTGTTCTAAAGCCTTTTAAATAAACTTCCACTACTGCTCTGAAACTTACCTTGGTCTCCTTTTCTGCTTTATGCCTTTCAGTCGAATTCTTCTGAGGAGGCAAGGACTGAAGTTGCTGTGGATGTGTATGGATTACTGCCGGTAACCTGGGTAACTTGGATCTCTTCTACTGGTAACAAATTGGTACTGCAGAGAGTAGGGTACTACTATAAAGATACTTGAAAACGTGGAAGTGACTTTGGAACTTTAATGGGCAGAGGTTGGAAAAGTTTTCAGGGCTCAGAAGAAGACAGGAAGATGTGGGAAAGTTTGGAGCTTCCTAGAGACTTGTTGAATGGTTTTGGCCAAAATATTGATAGTGATATGGACAATGAAGTCCAAGTTGAGGTAGTCTTGGACATAGATGAGAAACTTGTTGAGAACTGGAGCAAAGGTCACTCTTACTATGCTTTAGCAAAGAGACTGGCGGCATTTTGCCACTGCCCTGGAGATCTGTGGAACTTTGACCTTGAGAGAGATGATCTGAAATTGGAACTCATGTTTAAAAAGGAAGCAGAGCGTAAAGGTTTGAAAATTTGCAGCCAGCCATGAGGTAGAAAATAAAAACCTATTTTCCAGGGAGAAATTCTAGCTGGCTGCAGAAATTTGCATAAGTAACAAGGAGCCAAATGTTAATAGCCAAGACAATGGGGAAAATGTCTCCAGGGCATGACAGAGGTCTTCACAGTAGCCTCTGCCATCACAGGCTTGGAGGCCTAGCAAGGAATAATGGCTCCTGGGCCAGGCCCAGGGCCCCCACTGCTCTGTGCAGCCTTGGGACTTGATACCCTGTATCCCAGCTGCTCCATCTCCAGCTGTGGCTAAAAGGGGCCAAGGTACAGCATGAGCCATTGCTTCAGAGGGTGCAAGCCTCTGTGGCATTATTTGTGGGCTCTCTATTCTGTTTCACTGGTCTCTATGTCTATTTTTGAGCTAGTACCATGCTGTTTTGGTTACTGCAGCCTTGTAGGGTAGTTTGAAGTCAGGTAGCATGATGCCTCCAGCTTTGTTCTTTTTGATTAGAATTGCCTTGGCTATTTGGGCTCTCTTTTGGTTCCATATGAATTTTAAAATAATTTTTTCTATTTCTGTGAAGAATGTTACTGGTAGTTTCATAGGAATAGTACTGAATCTGTAAATTGCTTTGGACAGCATGGCCATTTTAACAATACTGATTCCTCCTATCCATATGCATGGAATGCTTTTCCATTTGTTTATGTCATCTCTGATTTCTTTGAGCAGTGTTTTGTAATTCTTGTTGTAGAGATCTTCCACCTCCCTAGTTAGCTATATTCCTAGGTATTTTATTCCTTTTGTGGCTATCGTGAATGGGATTGCATCCTTGATTTGGCTGTCAGATTGGATATTGTTGATGTATAGAAATGCTACTTATTTTTGTACATTGATTTTGTATCTTGAAGCTTTGCTGAAACTGTTCATCAGATCTAGGAGCTTTTGGGCAGAGACCATGGAGTTTTCTAGGTCTAGTATCATATAATCTGTAAACACGTATTTTGACTTCCTATCTACATGCCTTTTATTTCTTCCTCTTGCCCAATTGCTCTGGCCAGGACTTTCAGTACTATGGTGAATAGGAGTGGTGAGAAACGGCATCCTTGTCTTTTTCTGGTTCTCAAAGGGAGTGCTTCCACCTTTTGTCTGTTCAGTATGATGTTGGCTGTAGGTTTGTCATAGATGGCTTTTATTACTTTGAGGTATGTTCCTTCAATGCTTGAAGATTTTTAACATGAAGGGATGTTGAATTTTATTGAAAGCCTTTCTGCATCTATTGAGATGATCATGTGGTTTTCATTTGTAGTTCAGTTTATATGATGAATCACATTTATTGATTTGCAGATGTTGAGCCAACCTTGCATCACAGGAATAAAACTACTTGATCATGTTGGATTAGCTTTTTCATGTGCTGCTGGATTTGGTGTGCTAGTAATTTGTTGAGGATTTTTGCATCTATGTTCATCAAGGATACCCAATAGATAATTGTAAAAACCCTCACCCCCTTTCCACCCTTCTCCCTTTTGGAGTTCCCAGTATCTATTGTTTCCATCTTTATGTCCATGCGCACCCATTGTTTAACTCCTACTTATAAGTGAGAACATGCAGTATTTGACTTTCTGAGTTATTTCATGTAGGATAATAGACTCCAACTCTATCCATGTTGCTGCAAAGACATGATTTCATTCTTTTTTGTGGCTGCATAGCATTCCATGGTGTATATGTACCACACATTCTTTATCCAGCCATCATTGATGGGCACTTAGGTTGATTCTATGACTTTGGTATTGTGAATAGTGCTGTGATGAACATGTGAGTCTGGCTGGTGTTTTTGACACAAAATTTCTTTTCCTTTGAATGGAACCTAGAAGTGAGGTTGCTGGGTCCTGCTAATTTCTGATCAGCTCCCATCTTGAAGTCTCTCCCAGAAGCATTGACCTTTTAAAGAAGAACTGTACAATATATTTTTTAATCGAGAGTAAAATAAAATGAGTCTACTACGATGGGAAACAAGGACAGCTTTCATCTTTGTGGTCAGCCCCCTCAAATTTCATCTCCAAGAAAGGTCAGAAGACTTATGGGGTCGAGTATTTGATATTCTTACACATTTTAGTGTCTTGGAGGCTCCAAATGCCAGGTTGGCATTGGCATTTTGTCACTTTTCAGTTAGTATAATTTCCAGCTACAGACAGGATTTCTCAGTCTTGGGGCATGAGATGACAGCAATTATTTGACTTTGAGAAATTGCAAAATGGCTTTTCTGTCCTTTGTGTGTTTTTCTGGGAGTCAATTAAGAGCAGGCTTTCCTGGTTGCTTAGATACTCATCTGTCACCTCTAAAGGTCCCATCTTATCATTTGATTACATACTTTTGACTTTTATTTCATTGCCACTGACTTTGTCAAACTTTACCCAAGCCCTAGTATCCTTGGAAACAGTGATAGTAAAGAGATCCTCCCACTCTTGGAGTTCTGGAAATAGCTTACTGCAAACAGCTACCTTTCCCTATATGACTTAGATAAGACTCACAGATGCCCCCTTGTTTACCGAGGACAAGACCAGACTTGGTCTTGGTAGACAGAATGTTGAATAACCAGGGCTACTGAGCTGGGAGTCTGCCATGGAATATGTATATGTATATGTATATGCATCTGCATATGTATATGTGTGTGTGTGTATATATATATGTATAAAGTGTGTACACACCCACACACATATGTACGTATTTCACGCTGCCCATTGTATTTCCTTACAACAGCATTCCTTTCCAAGATTCTTGGTGATTCTGAGATTTTGCCCTATCAGCTACATCTGTCCACTTACAACCCATTTGCATAGTAAACCACAGGCCACAAAGGGGAAGTGCTTCTTGCCCAAGGGCTCAATCTGGACATTATTACCGCTAAAATAAAAACAGGGGTTGCAGACTCTGGCAAAGCTCTTTTGGCTCAAGGAAATAATCAACTGAATAAACCAAATCTACCCCCAAAGGCAAAGTTCACAGGGATTTAGTATAGTCAATGAGAATTTTTTTCCTTTTCATTCTAGCCTTAGCATAGCATTCTTGAGTCCTGTAGAGAGACATTTACATAAATAGTTTAGCAGGCTGGAAAGCTCCAAGTCACAGTGTCCATGTGATTCTCTTATTGGCAGACTATAACTCAAATTAAATCTGAGAGTACATAATTCACATTAACGTTTTAAGGGGGTCTTTTTTGAACTGTTAAATATGACAGAAACAAAAGAGTTGCATTATTTCACTTAGACTTTTCTTTGGTTCGTAAACTTTATTTTTTGTATGTAGTCCTTCTCCCGGCTATTTCCCAAGGCTTTCAGGAGTCTAATTTGAATGGAAACTTACTGCTGGGGAGAGCACATCACAATGCCTTATAAAGATCCATCATCTGTCCTTTCTGTAGGGTACCATTCCACTCTCCAAATTGAGGCATGAATTCAAAGGGAAGTTGCAGAAAGAGGTTCAAGTCTTATTGTTCTTAAAGGATACTGTCAAGTAGAAAACAAAGGGCTTAGCAAGGAGAGACTTTATTTTACAGGTAATTGCAAGGGAGGGAGGATTGCAATTAGGGGAAGGGAAGTATTTGCAGTAGGGAGATTGCTTATGGGCACATGTCTCAAGAGTTAGGCAAAAAGGGTTTTACTATAAGAAGTAAACAAGACTAAGAGCCAGGTGTTGGGGAGTCAGATGCAGGATGATGCTATAGGACAGTCAGAGAATGTCTTACCCTTAGCCCAGCCTGTTCTTAGGAGGGGTGGTCTGTTGGCGCAAGCTGAGGGTGGGGTCGAAGTTCAGGTACCCATGGGAAAAGGAGAAGCTTACACAAAGTTTGGTTCACAAGCATTTTGTTCCATTGATCAATAGGGAAGCAGTTCAACTTATCATTTATGAAACAAAAAACCAGGAATTTGGGTGACACAGTTTTCAAGGCATCATCTTGGAAACAGAGATCAGACCTCACCAGACACTGACTTTTCAGCCTCCAGAACTATGAGAAACAAACTTCTGTTCTTTATAAATTACTCAAGCTGTGGTATTCTGTTACTGCAGCACAAACAGACTAAGATACAGTACATCTGTCAAAACAAAGAATTTAACATTGTTACAATACTGTTAACGATATTAGAGACTGTATTTGGATTTTCCAAGTTTTTCCACTAATCACCTCTCTCTGTTCCAGCATCAAATCCAGATCCCACACTGCATTTGGTCATCATCATATCCTCTAGTCCCCTCTGATCTGTCACAATTTATTGTACTTTCCTTGTCTTTCATGACCTTGACAGTGTTAAGGAGTCCTTGTCTGGTGTTTTATAGAAAGTCTCTCAATTTGATTCTGTCTGATGTTTTGTCACAATTAGACTGGGGTTTTGGGATTTGGGGAAGGACATGACCGAGGAGAGGTGCCCTTCTCCTCACCGTATTCGAGGGTACACGATAGCCACGTGGCTTCGCCCTGGTGATGTTGACCTTGATCGCTTGGTTCAGGTGGTGCCTGCCAGGTTTCTTCCCTGTAAACTTTTTCTTTTCTCTTTTTGATGCAGGTGATTCTTACAGAATATAAGTTAGTTCACAGCCACCCTGTCCTCAAAATGCTCTAACAGCTTCCCACCTCATTCGATGCACTCGGGAATGTTCTTATGATGCCTGCTAGGGTGTCTGTGGCTGGCTCCTGCTGCTGCTGGGCTCTTTGCTCTAGCAAGTCCCCCCCCTTGCTACCCATCCCCATCTCACCCATATTGGCCTCTTGTTCATCCTGAAGCACCTGAAGCCCTCTCTGGTCCCAGGGCCAGTGCCAGTGCCTTGCGCTCTGTAGAAGCATTCTCCCCATGGCGTTGTGCTCCTTTCAGTCTCTGCGTTTCCTGCTCAACCTGTGTAAAATGTCACTGTTGCTCAGTGCTCTGTCTCTCTTTCCTCGTGCCATGTACTTGTTTTCCCCATGGATATCTGTGCTTTTGATGACAGCAGCTCTGATTCTGTTCACTGCACAGTCCCCAGCATCTACTACGGGTACAGCCCTGTGGTAGGAGCTCAAACACGTGCATGGCAAATGAATGAGTGAATAAAGGGAAGATGATCAGCAGCAATCTCTGCATTTGGTTTTACATGCAGGTTGGGAAGATGGGGTATTTTCTGCTCCCGAAAATACTGCTTTCTGGATGTGTATGAAGAAGAAATGCTTCAATTGCAAACTAGGAAACCACAGTGGAACTTTCATCTACCAAAATTTTCTATCCTATGTGCCAAAGTTTAGGGTTATTATGAGCTCTGTGACATTGACCTGAATTTAAATATCATGGTATTAAACCAATAAGTGAAAAATTTGAGGATTTCCTAAGAAATGAAATAAGGCAACTTTTTAATCAAATATTTATGTGCATAAACACCTCAGAGAATCACCTGTTATGAGGTGAAAGAACTTTGGGGCGCACACTCAGAAGTGGCAGTTGTCGTTTTGAAAGAGTTAACTTGGTTCACTTGGGTAAACCCTCTATATCTCAAGGAGTAGCTAGCTTGTTATAGGATTAAGCAAGAGTGAATCTCTTTCAGTATCTATTACCCAATAGAACAATGGGAATTCTCAGTGGGGAGCAGCTGTTTAGACGAAAGAAAACTACTAAGGGCAATTTTAAATAATATAGTTTCACGTATTCATCTGCCTAAGTTCCCATGGGTTTTTTTCCTCTGATCCTCTGGATCTCTGGACAGTGAGGTTAATGGCCATTCTCATCTGGATGAATATTGTCAATGTGAAGGCATTTGCTCTTAATATTTGCTAAGGAACCAGTCTGTTTTCCCTTCTTTCTTTCTATTTGTGAACAAATATTTGGAGGAGAATGATTCTGCACCCAGCAAGTACTGTATCATCCAGTATTTATGGGGCCAAAGGAATAGCCTGAAGACAGAGCAAAAGAAGGGTAGAAGCCACAAATATAAAATGCTTTATGACAGACTTTCCCCATCATTTAGTGTGAGTAAGTGAGCATAATGATCAACAACCATCCCCAAAATGAGATCAGTAGAGGCACTCTGCAAAAGTTAAATAAACAATTATAGAATTAGTAGCAAATATTTTCATATATTATCCCAGTGGCTGTAAATAGAAATCTCTTGTTATTAGAAATGTTGCTTCTGCTAATGATATGTTTGGGAAAAATAAATAGTAACTATTGATGGTCCTTATTTCCCATTGTTGTTACAGACTCCAATTTTGATTTACCAATTTTGAAACTCAATATTTCTGTATTTACAGTTACAAGGTCATTTGAGGAAGAGGAAAAGAAAAATTTTCTTACCATCTGTGATAATAGTAGCTCACTTATGCTCACCAGTGTAGTGCATAATATTAATTAAACACCAGTAAGCAAATTCCTAGACTAATCCAGTCTGCTTTTGCAATGTTTTTCTAGTGTTTTCCCTTTTTTTCAGAGACTGCAATATATATGCTGTAAAGAAATTTCTATGTTCCTTTGAATAATGGATAATACAGAACTACTGTTGTTAGTAACAGGGTCTCAGGTAAAACACTAAGAAATGCTTTCTCTGGTCAATAGAGTACTCATTACTTTTTGAAGATGAACATAAGATTACTTGAGTAGAACCTGAGGTCACAATTCTTCAGAAGAACCAAGAAATCCTTAATAATATGAGAACATTATTAATTTTGAAGAGTTATACTACTCCTTTGGCAATCCCGTTGACATTACGATGATTTTTTAGCAAAGTTTCCAAACAGTAAGGAACAGTGATGTTCCCTATGTCCCCTAAATTCTTCTCCCCTTCAAATTATTATTACTAATAACTCCTTGAATAGTACACAATCTAATTTATACAGGTACTCCACGAAAAGCTTTAACACAATTTTACATTTTGTCGTAGTTGCACTAGAACATTTTAAAAGAAACACCGTAGCCCAGAGGTGGTTCTCCAGCCGCCATTCCTTCCCTTTCTCCCAGAGCCGGTCAATGCTGTTTACATGATCTTTCTTAGGCCTCTACTATATAAAACCTTTTCTAAATTTTTAAAAATTCACATAAAGAATTTATTTTACCGAAGACTTTTCAGCTTCTGTTTTTTACATTCCACATGGTGTTTCCAAGTTGACCCATGTCTAGACGAACAACTCCAGTGTGTTTGTTTTAATTGCCATGGGGATTTCATTTTGTGAATGTATGAGCATCGATCCATTTCCCTATTGCTGCATATTAGGTATTTGTTGATTTGACTTGTTGTTTTCTACACCAAGCAGTGCTGCAGAAAACATCCATGTGCTTCCCTCTCTGTGGGCACGTGGAAGAATTTCAACTGCAGGCCGTTGCAGGCTCAGCGAGACGCGGCTCAGAGTTGCCAAATGAGAGACCAAATTCAAAGCTAGGGCAAGCCCACATTCCTTCAGATTAAACATCTTTCTAATTGTACACTAGAAAACTAGGAAACAATGCATAAAAGCATAGCCTGTACTTTTGGACAAAATCAGAAGAAAATTACATCTTCAAGTTTTTTTGGTTGGTTTGTTTTTGTTAAGGAGGAGGTGGAGGTGTTTTCATATGAGTGCTAAGCGAACCTGGGTAATTTGAGATAATCAGCTGTAATGAAGCTTACTGGACAAAAATAAAGTAAGATGCAATTTGGGGCATTAATAACTATTACATGTCATTGCCAGCATTGGCTATAAAAAAGAGACTGGCCGGGTGTGGTGGCTCCTGCCCGTAATCCCAGCACTTAGGCAGACAAAGGTGGGAGGATTGCTTCAACTCAGGAATTTGAAACTAGCCTGGGCAACAAGCAAGATCCGGTTCTCCCCAAAAGGAATAAAACAACAACAACAACAACAACAACAACAAACAAGTTTACGAAAGAGACTGTGCCTTGCAAAAGAGACTGACTGATAGAGAAAGGTACTCAGTTCCCTAAAACACCAAAGGCTGAACTAAAAGGGCTGCCTTTTGAAGCCATAAGATATAATTGCAGGGTTGAGAAGAAACCCTGCAGTTTGGCTATTAGGAGGATTATACACCAACTCGAGCACCATACAGTAAATGTAAACAGGATGGAGCTCAATGGCTGTTGAAGGGAGCTGCTTGGTCTCAAACAGAGCTGGGTCTCCCAGCAGGTCAGCTGTGCCATGAAATGTGTCTTCTAGATGAGAGGTTTGCATCATTTGTGCCTGTGCTCACCACACAGTGAGAAGCCACAAAATGCCAATCAGCCAAAGTCTGTGATCTAGTTCTCATGAGATGGAGAAAAGAGGGAAGGAGGAGCTTATGGGCAGAGAAGCAGGATGGCAACTGATGGATCTAAACAACAGAAGAGCAACTGTGCTAATTTCTGTGCATTCTCTCCTCGGTGGAGCAGCTCTCATAGCCTTCACGTGCCATATGTGGTCAGCTGAACTGGGCTGTCTTCCAGTTCTGCTGTTACTTTGTCTGGATGTGATTTGGAGCATGTTTCATGAATTCTCATGAGCCTCCATCTCCTCAATTGTAAATGACAATTGGTAGGCCCTTCAGAGGGTGAGATGAGCCCTGTACGTGACACAGCCAACATACCCGTCACTGGTTAGTTCTCTAACCACTGCGTAATGTGTGCCTATTTGCATCCTGCTCAGATGCTGCTTCAAGAAGTCAGGGACTTTGGATTATTTAACATTGTATTAGAAACACCCAGACCTACTACAGCTGCATGCTTACATATAACCCATCATGGTCAGATCAAAGCAAAAAAATAAAAATAAAAAATAAGCAAAGAAACAGCTTTGCCTGGAATGTAAGGCCAAGTGTTGCTCACACATTAGACATAAGCAAACTGCAATTAGGAAAGGGATGTCTGAAAGTCACCCAAGCTTGTGGAGCTGTTGGGCATATTACCAGTCCGATTCCCCAAGCAGTGCACTCCAAGTGACAGTCGCAAACACAAATGGCAGATGTCCAACCAAAGACCTTTAAAAATGAATCTGACTGTGAAAAATACGTAAAATATAAACTAAGGGGAAATGAGTCTGAGTCCTTTCTAGATGGAGAGGAGACCTCAGTACGAATGCCATGGAGCTTGCAGATGGGATTGTCTACCACAGAGACGCCTCTCCAAGCCAAGGTGACGTGGGTGCCACAGAGTGGAGCCGTAGTACACTTCACCTGCGCTGGCCTCCGCCACTGAGTTTTGTTAAAGCAAAACAAATCCAACTGAGCCTCCAGGTATCTCCTACTAGGTCCTGTTTGTGGAAGTAAACAGGAACAGGTGAGCATTCCCTAGCTGAAATGCGGCCTGGCTGTGGGACACTCTGCTGCAGAGGCCGGTGCAACAGTTTGTGCCTGGCATGACCATGGTACTGCCATCCGCTGTCCCCACGTGCAGGCAGAAAGGATTTGCCTACATTCATGCGGGATGTGTTCCCATGGAAACTCATAGTCACTGACATCTCAGATCATGGTGCCCACAAGGGGGGTCCTGACTGTGGCTTGTTCATCAAGGTAAGAAGCAGGCATTTTACTTTTCCCTGGTCAAAAGCAACACTGGGTGTATTTTTTCTCTCTCCTTCCTTATCTTTAGGAAAGGGCTTGAAAAATCCACATTGCCTGGGCGAGGTGACTCACACCTGTATTCCCAGCACTTTGAGAGGCAGGAGGATTGCTTGAGGCCAAGAATTTGAGACCAGCCCTGGCCACATAGTAAGACCCTGTCTCTACAAAAAATTAGCTGGGCATGTTGGTGCATATCTGTAGTCCCAGCTACTCAGGAGGCTGAGGCAGGAGGATTGCTTGAGCCCAGGAGTTCAAGACCAGCCTGGGAAACATAATGACACTCCGTCTCTACAAATAAAAAATTCAAAAATTAGCCAGGTGTGGTGGGGCAAGTCTGTGATTCCAGCTACTCAGGAGGCTGAGTTGAGAGGATCACTTGAGCACAGGAGTTCGAGGCTGCAGTAAGTTTTGATCATGCCACTGCGCTGTAGCCTGGGAAACAGAGAGAAACCCTGTCTCAAAAAAAAAAAAAAATCAATCAATAAAATAATAAAACACAAAAATCCATATTGGGTGCTCTTTTATATCTGGGATTGCCCTACAACACACAATGAAATTTCATCGAGATGCCAAAGATAATGCCGGGGAGTTAAAGGAGATTGTAAAATGGAGTGCAAGACTGCCTTCTCCACGTCATTGCAAACTCATCTCCCCTGGGTGCTTTTGAGTTCTGGGTGATGTTCTTAATTCGATATCAGATAATTTTGGATACGGTGACAAATGGGTCACCGTATCTAAAATTGAGTCTTCTTGTGTGCTTTTATAGCAAAAACAAACAAAGAAACAAGTAAATCAAAAGTTAAGAGTATAAATTATTAGCCTGGCTTTAAAATTAGCAAATTGATTCAATTTTCGTGCCTTGTGATCAAGAAGCCCGGCTTGTTTGTGAATGTGTATCATAGTTTCACAGATAAGAGGTATACTGTTCTCTTCAAAACTATTAAGAAAAAAAAATGCTCAGCTTAGTTCTATATGTTGATTTAGTATCTTAAGATTTTCGGATGTCTTTTATAATCATTGTCTTAATTATTACCAATTCTGTTTTTTAAAGAGAAGGTATTTACATGTATTGTTATGGGCTGAATTGTGGTCCTCTAAATTCAGATGTTGGAGTCCTAACCCCCAGGAGGACCTCAGTATGTGACTGCATTTGGAGACAGAGCTTTTAAAGAAATGATTAAGGTAAAATAAAGTCATTTGGGTGAGCCCTGATCCAACAGGACTGGTGTCCTTATAAGAAGAGGAGATTAGGACGTAGACAAACACAGGACGACCACTTGAGAATACAGGGAAAGAGGGCATCTCCAAGCCAAGGAGAGAGGTCTCAGGAGGAACCAGCCGTGCCCACACCTGGATCTCGGACTTCCAGCCTCCAGGACGGCAAGAGAACAATTTCTGTTAAGTCCCCCAAAGGCAGCCCTAGCAAACGAATGCACTGATCTGACATGGTATTTAAAGTGTTTCAAAACTTATGAAAGGAATGGAATTTGAAGGGAGTAGTGTAGATGAGAAAGCTCCAAGTAAACCTGTAGTTTTAAGATGGTAAATATAGATCTGATTGACTTAAAGGGAAATCTGTCAATGTAATGTCAGGTTAGACAGAGCAAAGCTATTGATGGACATAAAAGAATGAATTTGCTTATTAGCATGTCCTTAATTCCTCATCTCTGCTAATGGCAGAGTTTTCCAAATTGAGCACTATTGATATTCGGGTCAGATAATTCTTTTTTATGGCGGGGGCCACCCTGCTGTGTGGGCTGTTGAGCAGCAATCCTGGCCTCTACTCACTCTATGCCAGGAGCACCCTTATTTCCCAGCTGTAACAACCCCAAAATACCTCCAGACATAGCCAAATATTCCTGGGGCTAAAAGATTACCCCTCTTCCCCAGTGGAGAACCACCGGTTTATGGATATTGTGGGCGGCCAGAAACATGGAATACACGCTGTCGCTTGCAGGTTTTTCTAAATCTGGCCTGCAGATTCCCTGTGGTAGACAGAATAATGCCCAATCCTTTGCCCTGGAAAGATGCCCACAGCCCAGAACCTGTGAATATGTTGCTTTAGACCACAAAAGGGATTTTTGCAGATGTAAGTAAGATTAGAGACCCTGGGATGAGAGTATTTGGAATCATCTAGAGGGCCTGATGTTATCTTAAAGTATTCTTAACATCAGAGAACCTGCCCAACTGAGGTTAGAGAGAAGGAAACAGGTACGGGGAAGAAAGCGGGGTCTGAGAGATAAAGCTGCCTGCTTTGAAGACAGATGAAGGGACCGTGGGACAAGGAATGCAGGTGGCTTGAGAGCAGATTCTCCCCTCTAGAAGGAAAACAGCCCTACTGACACCTTGATCTTAGGGCAGCAAGGCTTTTATCAGACTTCTGACCTCCCAAACTGTGAGATAATAAATTCATGATGTTGGAGGCCGTTGGGTTTATAGCAATTTGTTATAGCAGCAATAGTAGACCAATGACACCACCTCCATCAGAATGCCCTGGAGTGGGCAACACACACAGATTCCTAGGCTGTGCTCCAACCTAAAGGATCAGAATCTTCCGGAGGTGGAGCCCAGGAATCTGCATTTTAAGCCGGCGCACAGAAGGGGATTTGGGGCCGTCTAAAATCTGAGAACCATTGTGCTGTGTGTCTAAGGGCAGTTTCCTGTGTAACTGGTACAAAGTAATCCTCCACCTCCGAAGGCAAAAGATTCCCGAAAAACATCTTTCTAAATCTCCAAGCAATTTTTCCCCCTGAAATTAGGGGGAGAAAAGGAAGAAAACATTGTTGTCCAGCATTATAACCGCATTCAGTTTGTATGCAGTGAATTTGACTATTTTAGTGAAAGGAGCTGACATTTCTTTATTCTCTTTGGATGCATCTGATTCCAAGCAGGGACCAGGGCAGCTGTGTCCCATGGGAGTTCCAGACTCAATATCCCAGGTGTTAGCAAAGCCCTACAATCTAAGGCATAACCCAGTGCCCCCAACGGGTCTCTCCCGGCTCCAAATTCGTATGGGTGTGCCAGCCTCCTCAACACTCCTGCCATCATGCAGATCTGATGCCAAGACGAGCTTAGGAGATGATGTTTATGAGAGCAATGCCGAGTTTCATGGAGTTGACATGTCAGTCTTGAGAAAGAACCAGACAGGCTGTGTACTCCCTGCATCACTCACCTCACCATTGGTGCGGGTCCCAGACAGGGAGGCACGGCTGACGTTGTGCTCTGGCCCCGGCTTTCAATAGGAATCAGGGCTTCTAAGATTCTGCACCTGTCTAGCCAGATGATAAATAATTCCCTTCTTATTTGTGAGGCAGGAAGTACACAGTTATCCAGGATGCTTTATTAGGCTTCGTGGGGAAAAAGAAAGAGAGCTGCTCCGGGTGAGGATCTGACGGAGGTTATTTTAGTGCAGGTGTGGGCCAAAAGAATGGAGGAATGATACAGGTTTTGTCTGTCTCCCATCTCATCTTCCTGTGTGGGTGTGGCAGGGCTTTCATGCTCAAGAGAAGAAGTTTTTCACACAATTATATCCCCCAAAATAGTAGTATAAAACTGACTACTTCGCCAGAAGAAGGAAGGTTGAACAAGATGTCTCCGAAACTTCAATTTCACAAGAATAAAGACACATCTATTGTTTTACTGACTTATCAACAATGGCGTAAGGAATGAGTATTCATCAGTCAGGAACCGAGAATTTGACTCTAATTCCGTTCTCCCCCAGGGGCTGTATATATTTTTAAAAACTCTTTAAAAGGTTCCACTGGAAATCCTTATAGGTTTGGTATCTGTTAAAATTACATAATAATGGAAATATAGGTCAAGGATTTCAACCTTTTGTATTATTGAAAAAAAAGGGTGAAGCTTATATGGAGATGCTAAAAAGGCTAAACATAAAATTGCCATACAATCCCATGATCCTACTTGCAGGTATATACCTCAAATAATTGAAAACTGGGACTCAGGTACTTGTATGTCAGTGTTCATAGTAGCATTATTCACGATAGCCAAAAGGCGGAAATAACTCAAATGTCGGTCAGCAGATGAATGGATAAACAAATGTGCATGTACATGCAATGACCTCTTATTCAGCCTTAAACAGGAATGTTCTGCCATATGGTACATGGATGAACCCTGAGGACATTGTGCTAAGTGAAATAAGCCAGACATAAAAGGACAATACCTTATGATTCCACTTTTATGAAGTTCTTAGGGTAGTTGAATTCATAAAAGCAGAAAGTGGAATCCTGGTTGCCAGGGCCTGAGGGGAAGGGACCGGGAGTGATTATACAGTGTGTGCAGTTTTAGCTTAGGATAACAAACAAGTTGTGGGGATGAGTGGTGGTGATGGCTGTGCAACAGTGGGAATGTACTTAATGACACCGAACTGTACACTTAAAAATGGTTACGGTGGCAAGTTTTTAATGTTCCTGATATTTCACCAAAAAAAGTCTTAATAAAAAGAGATTGAAGATTGGGGTGATGAAAATGTTATGGAAATATATAGTGCTGATGACTGCACAATTGTGACAATATGAAGCCACTGAATTGTACAATTAAAATGGTTAAAATGGCATATTTTATATGTATCTTATCATAATAAGAAAAACAGTCTGCTTATCCCTCTCTCTCTCTGTGTTTCTAAAAAAATAAAAATAAATTAAAATTAAAATTAAAAATTAAACCAAAACCTCATATGGAGGAAGATGGCCCGTGGCTCATCAAACAGAGCTATTCTTTAGCACGGAGCCCTTGTCTGAAAACTGGGCTTAATTGTACCGGCACAGAAGGCAGTACATGTGAAATACAGGCACAGAAGGCAGAAGCTTCAGCACTGGGCTGGGGATATTGGTGGGACGTCATGCATGGCCTGGACATTTCGGCAAATCCCAGGGCCGTGTGGATGGTGCTGTCAACATCGTGAGGACTCAGAGGTACTCCCTGTCTCTGGCCTGGGGCTGCAGATTACGAAGGTGAGGAGTGAGGCTTTGTCATGACTGCTTCTGGGGCTGCCCTGTCCCCAAACATCCCTGCTCAAGCCAAGCTGAGGTCTCCTGGTGCTCCTTCCCTCTGCCATCTGAAGAAGTACAAGCCAAAGGCACAGGAAGCTGTGGATGCAACCATCGAGGTCAGACTCCTGGAGCATAAGTAGGGTAAGAAAGGTAGAAAGGGGAGCCAGATGCAATTAGTAATTAATTTAATTAATAAAAGTAATTTATTTTTTATTTTTTAAGAGACAGAGACACAGAGAGAGTCTCTGTTTGCCAGATGCAAACAGAAAATGTCCGACACAAACAGACACATAGGGTCGCTTTCCCGTTCCTGCCCCTTCCCAGTAGCCACGTGAGCAGAGACATGAGCCACGCTCAGCACAGCTTCACAACTTCCCGGCAGCTGCGGAGCTCCGAGCACCCTGCCCATGTGCTGCTGTCTGCCTGTGCTTCGCCGTGGACTCTGGATGGCCCCTTGCTTCAAAATCCCAAGCACTCACTCACCGCCAGATGCCAACAACTCCTATCCACTGTGCCTGGAGTTGGAAGCATTTCCCATTCTCTCTTGTCCAGTGCCATCTGCTTGTTTTTCCTCATCGAGCCCTTGTCTCTCATGACGAAGGAAGATAGGAGACCCCAGCTTCCCATTGTTCCTTACTCTTTTCCTGCATTCCACATTCGCCAAAATAATCTGCAGTGCTCCTGCTCCTCTCTGAGTAGAAAGACTCAAGTGCTGACATGTTTCATCTGCACTTGTCTCAAGAAGCTCTGTGCTTTTGAGCTTTATCCACCTAAGCGAATCTCTTATTAGAGCTATGAGTGGGTTTTGGACACTTCTTACCCTGATCTGGGGCTCCTTCATCACATGTACCCAAGAGCTTGATGAGAGAAACTCTCTACGGGGATAGTTTCTCCTGCTCTGCCAGGAGAGTTAGTATGTGAGGAGGGGGTTCAGTCAAGCACTAGGTATACAGCTATCGTATCTCTTTGAATTTTCCCATAGCCTTTTATATATATATTCCAATATCTTGTACACATTTTGCATCTGGCCAGACCAACGGCTTCTTTTCTTAAGTTAATTCCTTTTTTAATCAGTATATAAAAATTACATCTATTTGTGGTGCAAAAAGGTGATGTTTGGAAATACGTATGCATCGTGGAATGGTAAATCAAGCTAATTATTATATGCATCACCTTGCATACTTACCATTCTTTTGTGACGAGAACACAAAATCTGCTCTCTTAGCAATTTTCAAGTATGCAATATATTGTTTGAACTATAGTCACCATGTTGTACAATACCTCCCTTGAACTTATGCCTCCTGTCTAACTGACATTTTGTATCCTGGGATCAACATCTCCCCAACCCTCCCTGCCACCAACACTCTTGGTCAACATTCTACTACTCTACTTCTAGGAATTCAACTTTTTTAGATGCCACAAACAATAGCTCTTAGGGTTATTTATCATTCACATTTTTTCCTGAATACCTCTGGGTTTTAGCCCTTAAATTATTCCTGAGTTAAATTACGCCACTGGCTCCATCACAGAACCGCATTAGATAATGCTGTTTTTCATGTTCCTCCATAATCTTTATTAGTGAAATAAATTTGCATCAGCAAATTTTACTAGCACTCTCCTTATCTTACCCCTAAGATCATGAAAAAATACACCTTCTAGCATTTTGATTCTGTGCGCCTGCTGGGCATCGTGCTGCTGGAAATTCTGAGTTCTGGTAGAGGAGGTGAGTCCGTCCAAATGTTTGCATCAAATACCTTGATTACACATGGGCTTAGGACCCAGTCTGTGGATCACATGATTTTCTCACTTCCCTTCTACCGCCCTCCCTAGGCTTCCAAAATCATTTTCTTTTTTAAGTAAGTTCATCAGGGAAAGGAAAAAAGAAAAAAGAAAATTAAAGTAGCATCAGGACTAGGACAAAGGTGAGGTGAGTGATCAATTGCCTGAGGCACAAAATTTAAGGGGACATCAAAAAACCTCGGTAATCAAGATATGTGACATTGGCATGCAATATTTTAAAAGATGAAGTTGGAAAATGATAGCCCACGGACCAGCTGGCTGGTCTTGTTTGTTTGTTTGTTTGAGACGGAGTCTCGCTCTGTTGTCCAGGCTGGATTCCAATGGCACGATCTCAGCTCACTGCAACCTCTGCTTCCCAGGTTCAAGTGATTCTCCTGCTTCAGCCTCCTGAGTACCTGGGATTACAGGCGCCTGCCACCACATCCAGCTAATTTTTGTGTTTTTAGTAGAGACAGGGTTTCACCAGGTTGGCCAGGCTGGTCTCGAACTTCTGACTTCAAGTGATCCGCCTGCCTCGGCCTCCCAAAGTGCTGGGATTACAGGCATGAGCCACCGTGACTGGCCCAGCTGCCTGTTTTTGTAAATAACCTTTATCAGAGGGCAGGATTAGGGGAAGGTGGGGGACTGGGTCTGGCTAGTGGAAGTGGATCCTGTCCTTATTTTAAATTCTGGCGCATTCATTTTCTTTTTTATGATATTGCATTGCACTGTAATATTAATTTTCTTGGTGATGGAGTATTTGGCACCCTTTAGACTTTGTGCCAGAGACCAAGCATTCTTCTCACCTAGTCCTGACCTTGCAATCAATGTCATGAGTCAGAAACTAGAAAAAAAAAAAAAAAGGCAGTGAATGACTTTAAAAAGGAAAAATGGATGTAGAGCAGCTTTTAAAGGATTTGTGGAATTTGCTTTGACCAGTTATCCACAGGGGTAAACTTGACGGAGGGTGGGGTGATAGGATTTGAAGGAGTATGGGGGGTGCTTTGGGGGATTCTGAAATGCCTGAAAATGGATTGTCATGATGGCTGTACAATTCTTTGAATGTACTAAGATCCACTGAACTGTACACTTTAAATGGGTGAATTCTTTGGTTTGTGAATTATATCTTAATAAAGATGTTACAAACCCAAAACAAAACAAAGAATAAATGAAAATCACATCATGTTAGCATTCTTTCAAGGATTGCTCCATATACTCTGAATACATTCTAAATGCATTAAAAATTAAACGGCAAGCATACTCAATATTTATTCTTCCCTGCACACTTTCCCCTCTGCCAGCCCTCCACATACCTGATTTACCTGGGAAGCCTGGGTTGCCTAGAGCTTGAGATAGATTTTGACTCTAGGTCTGGGACTTGTAGGAGAAGGGGCGGAGAAGCTCAAAGCCCCTCTCCAACCTCTTCCCTAGGGCTGTTACTAAAAGAGACAGGCAATGGAACTTCCCTAGAGAACACTCAACCTGGAAGCGGCCTTGGTGGTGCACAGTGCCTATTTGCAGATGAAGAAACCACATGTCTGAGAGGCCCAGAGTCACACAGCTGGTTGTGAAAATATGATGGCCAAGCTAAATGGAGTTACGCGGTGTTGCATTTCACTTAGACAAGACTATTGTAGTCTTATTCAAGTCAATAGACAAGACTAGTCTATTCCTTTTGTTAACTCACCTTCATCTTAGGTTACATCTATAGCAATTCTCTAACACTGCTAAATAAAGTCTTTTTCAGCTGAACTGATTTGAATGGATGACTAACATGCATTTAAATGTCTCATTTTCAGTGCCTTTTAAAATTTGAAAAGAAAAATGTTGTGGTGAAAAACGTGGAAATGTTTGCTTTTCGTAATTTTGAGTATTGATGATAACTGTTTTAGGACCCTAGATATATGTGGGATTGTCAAGGGCACTTCAGAAAATCTTTAGATATTAACATTTTGGGAAATTTGAAGTAAAACAATTATTAATGATTTATTTAATTATATACTCGCTTTCTCGACTTTGATATTGTAATTACTCTTTTAAAGACAGAATTTTATTTGAGGGGTTTACTTGTTTCGAATTCTTGACTAACTCAAGGCTGAGTTTCAATTAATATTCCTTTTAATAACGACATTGCTGATGAGTGATGTGACTAGGTATTTGTGGAGTGTTTTTTATGTGTAGATTTGGGTTGGCCCCAGTGACATTTGTGGCTGGATACTTCTCTGTTGTAGGGAGTTGTCGGGTGCATTGTAGGATGTTTAGCATCATCGCTGGCCTCTCCCCTTGATGTGGGTGCACTGCTCTCCTCAGGTTGTGACAATGGAAAATGTCTGCAGATACTGCCAAGTTACCCTGGGGTTAGAATTGCCCTGGTTGAGGACTGCCTGTCCGTCTATGCTGGCTTGAGAGCTTTGATAGCATCACCTAATTTAGCTTTCATGAGACATATAAAATAAGAACTATCATTGCCTTCATACTTAAAACTAGGAAATAGTCTTAAAGCACTTAAAGAGCTTGAGCTCAGCCAGTATGTAGGGGAGCTTCACTGGGTGTGTGTTATCTCTTAATATGAGAAAATAGTAAGTATAATGATTAGAAAATTTAAACCACAGAGAACAGATCGGTGGTACTGTATAAAATAAAACATACACTTACCATAAGACGGAACACTGACATTTCTCTATATTTACTCTAGAGAAACGAAAACTTACATTCCCACGAAAACCTATACACGAATGTTCAGAACTTTATTTGTGATAGCCAAAAGCTAGAAACAATCCAAAATCCTCTAATGAGTAGATGGACTTAAAAATTGCTACTTTATATAATCATCTATTATTCAGCAATAAAAGGAAACAAACTATTAATATATGCAACAGGGCCAGGCACTGTGGCTCATGCTTGTAATCCCAGCACTTAGGGAGACCAGGGAGGAAGGATGGCTTGAGCCCTGGAGTTCGAGACCAGTATGGGCAACATAGGGAGACCCTGTCTCTACAAAAAATAAAAAAAATTAGTCAGGCATGGTGGCACACACCTGTAGTCCCAGCTACTCAGGGGGCTGAGGTGAGAGAGTCGCTTGGGTCCTGGAGGTTGGGGCTGCAATGTGCTAGGATTACGCTATTGCACTTCCATCTGGATGGCAAGTGAGACCCTATCTCTTAAAAAAAGAAAAAAGTAATATATATATATCTATATATACACACACACATACATATACATATGTGTGTGTATATATATACACATATATACTATTTTATATTGTATATATACATATATATTATTATATACATATATACACACACACACAACTTGGATGAGTCTTAAAGACATACCTACATGAGCAAGAAGCTAGTTTCAAAGAATTACATACTGTATGGTTCCGTGTATTTGACATTCTCAAAAACAAACCACTGCAATGAAGAACAGATTGGTGGTTGCCATGGGTTAGGGTTGGGGGATGACTATGATGGCATGAGAGAATTTTGAGGGGTGATAGAACTGTTCTGTATCCTGATTACGATGGTGGTTATAAGACTCTTTAGGCTAGGTGTAGTTGCTCACTCCTGGAAGCTTAGGACTTTGGGAGGCTGAGGCAGGAGGATCGCTTGTGGCCAGGAATTCAAGACCAGTCTGGGCAACATATGAGACCCCATCTCTACAAAAAGTAATACATTAGCCAGGCATGGTGGCATGTTCCTGAAGTCCTAGCTACTTGAGAGACTGAGGCAGGAGGATTGGTTGAACCTGGGAGGTCAAGGCTGCCGTGAACTGGGATCATAGCACTGCACGTCAGCCTGGGTGACGGAGTAAGACACTGTTTCTTGGGAAAAAAAAAAAAGACTATATGTGTTAAAATTTATGGAACTGTACACCAAAAAAATAGTTGATTTTATATATGAAAAATTTTGAAGATCTAAAAAATCTATAGAGGAGATTACCCAGTGGAATTTTGGAAGATGGAAGAGACTGATCTTCAGTCTCAAATGCTTCCTGGGGAGACATCTCGCTTCTGCTCCTGGTACAATCTTGTTTCTGGACCTGAAAGAGTTTGCACCTTGGCCAAAAGCCAAGCATTGCCTGCTCCCTGCCCAACTTTGTAAGAGGCCAAATCTCATGCGTCAAAAAGTGAGTAGTGGAGATTACTGGTTCATTACAAAGAGGATATTGAAAATTACATAACTAGTACAATTTTAAAACTTCAGTGATCGAAGCAAGTTTCCATCTTTCTTTGTTGGGATTCCTTCACTGATAGTTGAATCATGTTTACTTTTTCTTCCACCTCATTGTTGGCTTCCATCTTCAAGTGTTTTCAATTAGTCTCTTAATGTCCTTTCTTCCCTCTTCTCCTTCAAGGCCTTAATGAGGAGCCAACCTTCTTTTTGCTTTCCTACCCGCTAGGACAGCAATCCCATGGCTTGAAGGAGTTGAATAGCCATTTTTGCTGCTGGTAATTCAGAATTCTGTGTTAGAGCCGTTCTGCTAATACCCTTGAGAGTTATGTCTTGGACTTCTGTTTTAAAAGCCTAAGATCCAGCCAGGCTTTTTAAAGGCATGGGATAGCAGAATGCAGCAGTGAACCCTGATGAAGAGAAAATGCTGGCATATAGATATTGTGAATTTCCTTATTGTGTGGGTGGACCTTGCTGGCAAGCAGGTGTCTAGAATTTTAAGTTAGCTTTTATGACAAATGGAAAATGCTTCTGTCTTTGGTAGCTAATGAAAAATGCAGCTAAACTTAAATTTTATTTAAAGCGACTTTTTCTTAGCTCCCTCAGGCTGTGCACATGCATTTTAGTTTATTTTTCTCACTTCTATAGCTGTATCTGTTTTGAGAAGCATAGATTTATGCTATTCTGTAGCAGGGGTCGGCAAACAACTACCAATGGACCAAATTTGGCCTGCTACATGTTTTTGTAAATACAGTTTTATTGGGACACAGCCACATTCATTCATGTATGTGTACTCTATGGCTGCTTTGGTGCTACAAGAGCAGAGCAAAATATTTACTATCCAGCCCTTTACACAAAACGTTTTCTCACCCTTGGTCTATAGTATACTGCAACCTTGATCTCCTGGGCTCAACCAATCCTCCCACCTCAGCCTCCCATGCACCTAGGACTACAGGTGCATCTTACCAGGCTGGTCTCGAACTCCAGGGCTCAAGCAATCCTCCTGCCTTGGCCTCCCAAAATGCTGCCACCCTCAAGCTGGCATATAATGATCAAGTTCTTGGCTTCTCCCGAGAGCAAAGCAGAGACACTGTGAGATGTTAAGCAGTGACACAACCAGATGACTGCTTTACAAATATCAGTCTGTAGCTGCGTTGAGGGTAGATTGGAAAGAGAAAATCTAGAGGTCATGGGAGTCAGCAGAGTGGTTATTTGCGATCATTCCATGAGGGTATCGAAAGGATCTTCCTTGTATTTGCCGAGGTGAACGATTCAAGAAATACGTCCAAGGAAAATTTGTGTGGCTTGTGATCCACTGGAGGAGAGCAAGGGATGAAGATGGTGGCAGGGGGTGCCTGTTGTTGAGGGGCTGGGGAAATGACTCATGTAGTTTTAGGGAGATGATGAGGGAAGAAGCTCCACATGGAGATACCTAGGGAGGTGCCGAAATGCAGTTTGGAGTCTAGAGGAGAAGATGGGGCTGGAGATAGAGACCTGGGAGGGAGGAACAAAGATAGGTATGATTGGAACCCATGAGAGCAGATAAAGATGACAGGACTAGGACACCTGGAGAGCTGTGGTCTTTCAGAGAAAGTGGAGGACAACTCATTGCAAGTTTGCGTGGAGTTGTAATTTGGATTTGAATTAGAAGAAAGTGATAGAGTAATAGTTGAATGAACAGAGGTTTTGTAGAGAAAGACTAACAAAAGCCATAAAAAAGCGAGAGAGGCAAAGATGGACGAGGACTGCAAAGAATTCATTGCATTTAGCAATTAGGAAGTCAATGGCATCCCCAAAAGAAGCATCAACTTTTAGTTGAGCAGCTGTTACATGTGCTACAGTTTGAACGTGTGCATTTCTCCAAAATTCATAAGTGGGAAGCTAAACCCCAAGCTGACAGTATTAAGAGGTGGGCTCTTTAGTATGTAATTGGGTAATGAAGGCACTGCCCTCATGAAGGGATTATGCCCTTATAAGGGCCTCTTCCACCACTGAAGACACAGCAAGAAGGTGCCATCTTGGAACAGAAGGCAGCCCTCAGGAGACAATGAATCTGCCAGTGCCTAGATTTTGGACTTCACAGCTTCCAGAGCTGTGAGCAATAGACTTCTGTTTATATAAATTACCCCATCTAAGGTATTTTGTTACAGCAACAAGAATGATGTATGAAAATGTGCAAAAATGAATTTTGGATAAATAACAATGAGGATGTTTTATTTTTAGTGTTAGTTTTCAAAGATCTTTTTATGTCTATTTATTTGTTAAAACTCCACAAATTCCCTGTAACTGATCTTATTATTTCCATGTGATAAGCAAGAAAAGAAAGGGACAGGATAGTGACACTGTGGTCAGAGAGCAATTACCAATGGAACTGTAAGCCTCAAAGCCAGGTGCACTGGTTCTCCAGCTTTGCAGGAAGTACTGCTGCCAGACGTTTCTCACCTGTCCCATATTGATGACTCACCCTTTCTGGGATGCCTGTGCTTCTTCAATAAGATTGGAGTTAGAGGTATCAAAAGGTTTTTAATCTGGTCTTATGTTTTGCTTCCCTGTAACATTTAATTACTTTAAAAGGAGCCAATTATGTGCTGTTACACACGGGTTAGATTCTGCTGTGCATGCAGCAAAGATTGTTTTATAGAATTATTTCTCTTTTGCCCTAATTGTCCAAAAGTGAATGAGTCACTGAACTTTGAGAAGCTTCTATCTCTTGTTACAGCTATTAAATTGACGCCTGTCTCAAATGGAAAAACACAGTGGAAAATTTTAAGATACGCTGCTTGAATCTGCTCAGCCAGGAAAAACCCACAGTAGCATAACGTGCTCCTTGTCTGTGCAAACCCACTGGATAATGGTGTGTTTCACTAGACATTTGCACACACCCTTACATGGGTTATGCCTGTTCTTGTCTTCTCCTTGGCACATCAGGATGTGTGTATCTTTTATATTTTCATGTTGTAAGCAAGTCCACTGGGCTCTTTGAAAATTTAGCCTAAGGTACAGTTTGGGTTGTCATATTTGTTTCTCATACCTAAAACATGTAGTTACATTATTTTCTAATTATCATTATGATCGTGTGGAGAATTAGTAATGGATGGATACTCAGCCTACTTATGTTGGACCTGGAAATCCAATTTGGATGGAAAGAACAAATCTGTGGAGTCCTAATAAAATAAATAAGCATCAATGAGGCCCCAGATGGGGAAGAGCAATGAACAATTGTTCTGAGAAATAACCTGCAGACACAACAACCTTCTTCCCCAGGCATAAGAACAGCGTTCCACGGGCACAACGACCTTGTTCTGTGGGCACAATGACCTCGTTCGGCAGACAGCCCTCTCTAGCATGACCTTATAAAACTTCCCTCTAGCCTCTGTCTCTTTGCAGACAGTGCCTTCTCTGCTTTGCTGCCTTGTGACTTATTTTCATACTTTTTCTAATAAATCTGACTTTCTTTACCCGTCTTGGTAAATTCCTTTACCATCTATGCCACCAGCCACAGATAGTCAGTACCCATGACAAAATTTAGTAGTTGAAATCAAATGTGCTACTGGGGGCTCCACATTCAAATAAAAGGCACAACAATATCAGATTTTTTGCAAGGATGACCAGTAAGAAGTAACTTTCAAAGACAGCCATTGTCACCTGCAGAGCTAGCCCAAGGAAAAGTGTGACATCAGTTACTTAATTTAGCTTTAGATCCTTCCATTTTCAGTTCTGATGTAGTTCTTTTTGTTCTTTCTTCAGTAAGTAGCCAATCCTTTCTTGCTATTCTACAACACTTGTTGGCCCATAAAAAATTCTTATAAGCAAATGTGCAAACCACAATGCCTTACCTTTCTCAAAACAAGCAGCATTTAGAGAGGCCAATGTTCAATGGAAAAAGAAAATTATTTACATCCATGAAATTTCCAACTTCTGGTGCAGCAAGAGGGGCATCAATTTCTGTGTAGGGAACCTCAAATCCTGCCATTGAACATAAAAAAAATAGATCCTATTCCTTGGAGGTGCTCCTGCTTTTGCTGGCAAGTCAATAACAGGGATGCAATCAATGCTTTGTGATTCAATGCCTGTTACAGGTCAGTGAAAAAATGAATTCAGAATTGGTGGCTGGCAAGATGGCTGAATACGAACAGCTCTGGTCTGCAGCTACCAGCAAGATCAACACAGAAGGTAGGTGATTTCTACATTTCCAACTGAGGTACGCGGGTCATCTCATTGGGACTGGTTAGACAATGGGTGCAGCCCATGGAGAGCGAGCTGAAGCAGGGTGGGGCGTCATCTCACCCAGGAAGCAATAAAGAGTCAGGGAACTCCGTCCCTTAGCCAAGGGAAGCCGTGAGGGACTGTGCCATGAGGAACAGTACATTCTGACCCAGATAGAATGCTTTTCCCATGGTCTTTGCAACCTGCAGACCAGGAGATTCTCTTGGAGGCCTACGCCACCAGGCCCCGGGTTTCAAGCACAAAACTGGGCAGCCATTTGGGCAGACACCAAGCTAGCTGCAGGAGTTTTTTTTCATACCTCAGTGGTGCCTGAAACGCCAGTGAGACAGAACTGTTCACTCCCCTGGAAAGGGGGCTGAAGCCAGGGAGCCGAGTGGCCTACTTCAGCAGATCCCACCCCCACGGAGCCCAGCAAGCAGTGATTCACTGGCTTGAAATTCTTGCTGCCAGTACAGCAGTCTGAAGTAGACCTGGGATGCTCCAGCTTGGTGGGGGGAGGGGCATCTGCCATTACTGAGGCGTGAGTAGGTGGTTTTCCCCTCACAGTGTAAACAAAGCCACTGGGAAGTTTGAACTGGTTGGAGCCCACCATAGCTTGGCAAAACTGCTGTAGCCAGACTGCCTCTCTAGATTCTTCCTCTCTGGTCAGGACATCTCTGAAAGAAACTCCCATCTCCCTGGGACAGAGCACCTGGGGGAAGGGGCGGCTGTGGGTGCAGCTTCAGCATACTTAAACGTTCCTGCCTGCCAGCTGTGAAGAGTGTAGCAGATCTCCCAGAACAGTGCTTGATCTCTGCTAAGGGACAGACTGCCTCCTCAAGTGGATTCCTGACCCCCATGCCTCCTGATGGGGAGACACTTCCCAGCAGGGGTCAAAAGACATCTCATACAGGAGAGCTACAACTGGCATCTGGCAGGTGCCCCTCTGGGATGAAGTTTGCAGAGGAAGGAACAGGCAGCAATCTTTGCTGTTCTGCAGCCTCTGCTGGTGATACCTTAGCAAACAGGGTCTGGAGTGGACCTCCAGCAAACTGCAGCAGACCTGCAGAAGAGGGGCCTGACTGTTAGAAGGAAAACTAACAAACAGAAAGGAAGAGCACATCCACTCAGAGACCCCATCTGAAGGTCACCAACATCAAAGACCAAAGGTAGATAAATCCACAAAGATGGGGAGAATCCAACACACACACAAAAGGCTGAAAACTCCAAAAACCAGAAAACCTCCTCTCCTCCAAAGGATCGCAACTCCTCACCAGCGAGGGAACAAAACTGGACAGAGAATGAGTTTGATGAGTTGACAGAAGTAGGCTTCAGAAGGTGGGTAATAACAAGCTCCTCCAAGCTAAAGGAGCATGTTCCAACCCTATTCAAGGAGGCTAAGAACCTTGGAAAAAGGTTAGATGAATTGCTAACTAGAATAATCAGTTTAGAGAGGAAAATAAATGACTTGATGGAGCTGAAAAGTACAACATGAGAACTTTCTGAAGCATACACAAGTATCAATAGCCAAATCGATCAAGCGCAAGAAAGGATATCAGAGATTGAAGATCAACTTAATGAAATAAAGTGGGAAGACAAGATTAGAGAAAAAAGAATAAAAAGGGACCAACAAAGCCTCCAAGAAATATGGGAATATGGGAAAAGACCAAATCTACATTTGATTGGTGTACTTGAAAGTGACGGGGAGAATGGAACCAAGTTGGAAAACACTTTTCAGGTTATTATCCAGGAGAACATCCCCAACCTAGCAAGACAGACCAACATTCAATATTCAATGCTCCAATTAAAAGACACAAACTGGCAAATTGGATAAAGAGTCAAGACCCATTGGTGTGCTGTATTCAGGAGACTTGTCTCATGTGCAAAGGCTCAAAATAAAGGGATGGAGGAATATTTATCAAGCAAATGGAAAGCAAAAAAAAGCAGGGGTTACAATCTGAGTCTCTGATAAAACAGACTTTAAACCAACAAAGATCAAAAAAGACAAAGAAGGGCATTACGTAATGGTAAAGGGATCAATGCAACAAGAAGAGCTAACTATCCTAAATATATATGCACCCAATACAGGAGCAACCAGATTCATAAAGCAAGTTCTTAGAGACCTACAAAGAGACTTAGATTCCCACACAATAATAGTGGGAGATTTTAACACCCCACTGTCAATATTAGACAGATCAACGAGACAGAAAATTAACAAGGATATTAAGGACTTGAACTCAACTCTGGACCAAGCAAACAGACATCTACAGAACTCTCCACCCCAAATCAACAGAACATACATTCTTCTCAGCACCACATCGCACTTACTCTAAAACTGACCATATAATTGGAAGTAAAACACTCCCCAGCAAATGCAAAAGAACTGAAATCATAACAAACAGTCTCTCAAACCACAGGGCAATCAAATTAGAACTCAGGATTAAAAAACTCACTCAAAACCACACAACTACATGGAAACTGAACAATATGCTCCTGAATGACCACTGGGTAAACAGCAAAATTAAGCCAAAATTAAATAAGTTATATGAAACCAATGAGAGCAAAGACACAATGTACCAGAATCTCTGGGACACAGCTAATGCAGTGTTTAGAGGGAAATTTATAGCACTAAATGCCCACAGGAGAAAGCAGGAAAGATCTAAAATCGACACCCTAACATCACAATTAAAAGAACTGGAGAAGCAAGAACAAACAAATTCAAAACCTAGCAGAAGACAGTAAATAACTAAGATCAGAGCAGAACTGAGGGATGTAGAGACACAAAAAACCCTTAAAAAATCAATGAATCTGGGAGCTGATTTTTTGAAAAGATTAACAAAATAGACAGACTGCTAGCCAGAATAATAAAGAAGAAAAGAGAGAAGAATAAAATAGACACAATAAAAAATGATAAAGGGGATATCACCACTGACCCCACAGAAATACAAATTACCATCACAGAATGCTATAAACACCTCTACACAAATAAACTAGAAAATCTAGAAGAAATGGATACATTCCTGGACACGTACACCCTCCCAAGTCTCAACCAGGAACAAGTTGAATCCCTGAATAGACCAATAACAAGTTCTGAAATTGAGGCAGTAATTAATAGCCTACCAACCAAAAACAGCCCGGGACCAGATGGATTCACAGCCAAATTCTACCAGAGGTACAAAGAGGAGCTGGTATTATTCCTTCTGAAACGATTTCAAACAATAGAAAAAGAGGGACCCCTCTCTAATTCATTCTATGAGGCCAGCATCATCCTGATAACAAAACCTGGCAGAGACACAACAAAAAAAGAAAATTTCAGGTCAATATCCCTGATGAACATTGATGCAAAAATTCTCAATTAAATACTGGCAAACAGAATTCAGCAGCACATCTAAAAGCTTATCCACCACGATCAAGTCAGCTTCATCCCTGGGATGCAAGGCTGATTCAACATATGCAAACCAATAAATGTAATCCATCATATAAACAGAACCAATGATTATCTCAATAGATGCAGAAAAGGCCTTCGATAAAATTCAACACCCCTTCATGCTAAAAACTCTTAATAAACTAGGTATTGATGGAACGTATCTCAAAATAATAAGAGCTATTTATGACAACCCCACAGCCAATATCATACTGAATGGGCAAAACTGGAAACATTCCCTTTGAAAATCAGCACAAGACAAGGATGCCCTCTCTCACCACTCCTATTCAACATAGTATTGGAAGTTCTGGCCAGGGCAATCATGCAAGAGAAGGAAATAAAGGGTATTCAAATAGGAAGAGAGGAAGTCAAATTGTTTCTGCAGATGACATGATTGTATATTTAGAAAACACCATCATCTCAGCCCAAAATCTCCTTAAGCTGATAAGCAACATCAGAAAAGTCTCAGGATACAAAATCAGTGTGCAAAAATCACAAGCATTCCTATACACCAATAATAGACAAACAGGGAGCCAAATCATGAGTGAAATCCTATTCACAATTGCTACAATGAGAATAAAATACTTAGGAATACAACTTAAAAGGGATGTGAAGGACCTCTTCAAGGAGAACTACAAACCACTGCTCAAGGAAATAAGAGAGGACACAAACAAATGGAAAAACATTCCATGCTTATGGATCGGAAGAATCAATATCATGAAAATAGCCATACTGCCTAAAGTAATTTATAGATTCAACACTATTCTCATCAAGCTACCATTGACTTTCTTCACAGAATTAGAAAAAGACTACTTTAAATTTCATATGGAACCAAAAAAGAACCTGTATAGCCAAGACAATCCTAAGCAAAAAACCTGGAGGCATCACACTACCTGACTTCAAACTATACTATAAGGCTACAGTAATCAAAACAGCATGGTACTGGTACCAAAACAGATATATAGACCAATGGAACACAACAGAGGCCTCAGAAATAATGCCACACATCTACAACCATTGGATCTTTGACAAATGTGACAAAAACAAGCAATGGGGAAAGGATTCCCTATTTAATAAATGGTGTTGGGAAAACTGGCTAGCCATGTGCAGAAAACTGAAACTGGACCCCTTCTTTACACCTTATACAAAAATTAACCAAGATATTTTAATGGCTTAAATGTAAGACCTAAAACCATAAAAAAAACCTAGAAGAAAACCTAGGCAGTACCATTCGGGACATAGGCATGGGCAAAGATTTCAATACTAAAACACCAAAAGCAATGGCAACAAAAGCCAAAATTGATAAATGTGATCTAATTAAGCTAAAGAGCTTCTGCACAGCAAAAGAAACTATCATCAGAGTGAACAGGAAACCTAGAGAATGGGAGAAAATTTTTGCAATCTACCCATATGACAAAGGGGTAATATCCAGAATCTACAAGGAACTTAAACAAATTTACAAGAAAAAACAAACAACCCTGTCAAAAGGGGCAAAGGATATGAACAGACACTTCTCAAAAAAAAGACATTTATGTGGCAAACAAACATATGGAAAAAAAGCTCATCATCACCAGTCATTAGAGAAATGCAAATCAAAACCACAATGAGATACCATCTCATGCTAGTTAGAGTGGTGATCATTACAAAATTAGGAACCAACAGATGCTAGAGAGGATGTGGAGAAATAGGAACACTTTTACACTGTTGGTGGGAATGTAAATTAGTTCAACCATTGTGGAAGACAGTCTGGCGATTCCTCAAAGGTCTAGAACCAGAAATACCATTTGATCCAGCAATCCCATTACTGGATATATACCCAAAGAATTATAAATCATTCTAATATAAGGACCACATGCACACATGTGTTTATTGCAGCACTATTCGCAACAGCAAAGACTTGGAATCAACCCAAATGCCCATCAATGATAGACTGGATAAAGAAAATGTGGCACGTATACACCACGGAATATTATGCAGCCATAAAAAAGGATGAGTTCATGTCCTTTGCAGGGACATGGATGAAGCTGGAAACAATCATTCTCAGCAAACTAACACAGGAACAGAAAGCCAAGCACTGCATGTTCTCACTCGTAAGTAGGAGTTGAACAGTGAGAACACATGGACACAGGGAGGGGAATGTCACACACTGAGGCCTGTCGGAGGAGGTGGAGGTCTAGGGGAGGGATAACATTAGGAGAAATACCTAATGTAGATGATGGGTTGATGGGTGCAGCAAACCACCATGGCACGTGTATACCTATGTAACAAACCTGCATGTTCTACACATGTATCCCAGAACTTAAAGTATAAGAATTAAAAAAAAAAAAAAAATTTCAACCCCCGCCACCAAAAAAAAAAAAAAAAAAAAAAAAAAAAAACAGCATTAAGAATTGCCATTACTTAGAACTAGTTATCATTTGGACTTAAAACAGAAAAACGTCTAAATAGTATATCCATTAAAGACTTCCTTGTAAGACTCAACAGCCCAAATAGTTTAAAAATTACATTGTAATTAAAAAACATATGAATCGGAAGTAAAAAAAGTGAATTTAGAATCACAAAGAAGATTCATTCTCTGCTCTTAAATGGAATTGGAGAAGTGAAATTTCAATACACAAAACAAATAGGTAGCAAAAGAGAGGGTTATAAATATCATTAGAAGGCCATGTAAAGAATCCTGGGATTCAGTGTATCAGGAAAGCTTGCATGGAGGTCGTGGCTTTAGAGATGGAGTTATGGGAGGAGTAAACTCTCAACATGTAGAAATTGTATCTTCTTGGCACAGGGAGCAGCACATAGACCTCTGCACAAAGACTCAAAATGCAAATTTGGTAGTAGAGATATAACAAACATTTAGGGGAGACATTTAAGAGGATGGGAGGAACCAGAGGTAGGGAGACCCCAGCTTTACACGATATCATGGACAGAGCCTTTGAGCAGGAGAGAAAGCATTCATACGTGACTGTGTCCTACAACTTTCCCAGCCTCCTAACTGTGGCCAGACCCAGAAACTCAACTGCAAACTGCTCAATTTCCTAAGAAGGCAGTAATCTCATTATGTCAAGGGATTACACAAGGGTTGTATTGTCAACACGGGCACACGGAATAGCACATTGACTGTGAATTAGTTAACATCAGTGGCATTGGAAGAGAAAAAAGCAATTGGCCAGGTTCAATACTCATTGCTATAAAACCCACTCATTGGGAATTTTTAATGCAATCTTTGGATGGCCTGGAACTTACCCTTCTCCTACTGATGAGGATGTATATACTCAGCAAATTAATTGTGTTAGCACAGCTCAGCCTTCTCAAGCATCTTAAGCCAGGGTGGCAGAGCTAATATTTGCAGACAAACATTAAGTGACTTCCAAAGGATTTTGTCTATTAATGAAAATAGGTGCCATTTGGTAATGGCATCTCAACCATTTTTGCTATTATTTTTTGTTGAGAGTGACCAGATAGCCAAAAAAGGAAAACTGAACAGGTGAGGCTGTAAATTCCCTGGACTGATGGCATTAACATGTGCACGGAGGATGCTTACGGCATATCCTTCTGAGCAGATAATGACATGCTAGGTTTCAGGGAGAAGCCATAGATTTCAGTCATGTTTCTGAATGCTTCACAGACCCAAGGCTGTAGAAACCTTTGGACTGCTGTTGCTTCCTCATGGGGTTGCTGCCGAGACCTGGTACCAGCGCACCTGATGCGCTTTTGCTGGTTAACACAGGTGGCCTGTCCTCAGTGTCTCCGCAGGAAGATGGCTCACTGTCTGGGCTCAGGGAAGAGGTTCCAATCCACACTTTTAGGTCTCCAACTTACAGCCTTTTACCTCATCCCCACTTGCCCAATCATTGTCCCCAAGGTGGCTGCTCAGGGGAACCCCTGTGCTTCGCCACTGGCTTTGTCAGATCCAGCTCTTCCCTGTCACCCTTTACGTCCTATAATGAATACAGAACTCCAGCCCAGATGAACCGTCCCCTCAAAGGGGCTCTTGGTGTTGCCATCTGCCAACAAGCTGTCCTCATTCAATGGGAGGTTCCAAATGCATTTCACTTAGAAAAGCACTTTTTATGGTTACCTTTCTGATATTTGGGGCTATTAATAATATCTATGTAAATTGGCCAATGGTTCTGATACCAGGGGTAAGTGGAAGGGCTGGTGTTTGTCAGAGGCCTGAGTGGGGGAAGAGAGAAGTTCTGTATCTCCTTCTCCAGGGCCCTGGGTTCAGATTGCTAAGTTAGAAGGGGTAACTCGGCTGGGTGCAGTGCCTAACGCCTGTAGTCCCAGCACTTTGGGAGGCCAAGGCAGGCAGGCAGATCTCGAGGTCAAGAGATGGAGACCATCCTGGCCAACATAAAGAAACCCTGTCTCTACTAAAAATTGGCAGGATGCGGTGGCTCATGCCTGTAATCCCAGCACTTTTGGAGGCCGAGGCGGGCAGATCACAAGGTCAGGAGTTCGAGACCAGCCTGGCCAACATGGTGAAACACTGTCTCTACCAAAGACACAAAAAATTAGCCGGGTGTGGTGGTGCTCACCTGTAATCTCAGCTACTCGGGAGGCTGAGGCAGAATTGCTTGAACTCCAGAGGCAGAAGTTGCAGTGAGCTGAGACTGCACCATTGCACTCCAGCCTGGGCAATAAGGCGAGACTCTGTCTCAAAAAGAAAAAAAAAAAAAAATTAGCTGAGCATGGTGGCACGCTCCTGTAGTCCCAGCTACTCAGGAGACTGAGGCAGGAGAATCACTTGAACCCGGGAGGCAGTGATTGCAGTGCACCAAGATTACACCACTGCACTCTGGCCTGGTGACAGAGTGAGACTCCATCTAAAAAACAACAAAAAACAAAAAACAAGAAAGCAGAAGGGGTGACTCAAGTTGGACATGGTAGAACACAGGTTTGCAATTTCTGTGTAGGAGAAATTACAGGAAAATGTTAATTAACATGGCATTAAAGCTTTTTAGCATTTTCTTATCAGCCAACCCCCTAATCTCCCTTCTCTGTTGATATTACCATTGTTTCAGTTAGTCTTTTCTCTTTTACATTAAAAACACTTACATTTGACCTGGTTCCACATTTTTGCAATTGCAAAGTGTGCTGCTATAAACATCTGTGTGTGAGTATCTTTTTCATATAATGACTTCTTTTCCTCTGGGTAGATAACTAGTAATGGGATTGCTGGGTCCAAATGCCCATCAATCAACAAGTGGATAAAGAAAATGTGGTGTACATATATACCATGGAATACGACTCAGCCATAAAAAAGAATGAAATAATGACATTTGCAGCAATCTGGATGGAATTGGAGGCTATGATTCTAAGTGAAGTAACCCAGAAATGGAAAACTAAACATTGTATGTTTTCTCTTATAAGTGGGAGCTATGAGAACGCAAAGGCATGAGTGATACATTGGACTTTGGGGATTTGGGGGAAATGGTGGGGTGGTGGCGAGGGATAAAAGGCTACACATTGGGTACAGTGTACACTACTCAGTGATGGGTGCACCAATATCTCAGAAATCACCACTAAAGAACTTATTCATGTAACCAAACATCACCTGCTCCCTAAAAACCTATTGAAATTTTTTAAACAAAAGGATATTTGAAAGCAACTTATTTTACCTCTACTGCTTAGGGCTTAGAATGTTTATACTCACTTTAACACAAATTCATACTCTTGTGAATTATTTGATAAATTATTGATAATTTTTTTGATAATTATTTGTTAAATTTAAGAGAGAAAAGTAATCTCTTACAATTTATTCTGAGAGTTTATTGTTTTCCTTGAGATGTACAGATGTGTATATCACCATGACTTTATACTGCACACATCTGGAAAACTAAACATCAACACGTTTGAATCAGAGGAAGAAGAAATGTTTGCCTGGAGTCGATTCCCCATTTCTTCATTTCTTATTCCGTACGCTAATCAAGTGCTGGTTATGTAAGCTCTGTCCTGCATGGCGTCCCTCCTCCCTAATACTTTTTGAAGTGATGGGTGGGTTTTGAAGAATTTTTCAATGGTTAATTTGTGAAGATGTGAGAGAGTGGGGTAGCTTTCTTCCAGGACTCCTCTCAGTTATTGTATAATGGCCTTGTCATGCGACTGACCTGAGAGCGGTAACCGTGCCCCCTGGAGGTCCTACTTCCTACAAAGGCAGTTGGAGGATGCTGGTGCCTGAATGCTGTCATCAGTTCAAAACTTTCTTCAATCTCAGCAGACTACTTACTCCTCCCAGATCTACTGACTTTCTGATTTGAGCAAGTAGGAGAAAAGTTTTCAAATAGTGCTTATATTTTAAATTTGCTTTCCTATAATCATGTGTTCAAATTTCTAGTGAGATGAAGTGATGTTTTTCTTAAATGTTGGTAACATTTATAATTTGTTTCAGAGCCAAGTAAGATTCAAAAAGGCTGAGACTTTTCTTTTTTTAAGGCTGGAATTCTCCCTGGATTTGTGCCACTCTCTGTAGAAAAATAAAGGAGAAAAAAAATCACTAACATTAGACCTCTGACGGCTGGCACAGAACAGCACAGAAGGCTGCGTGGAATCTCCACCACCAGGGAGAGTGCTGCGGGGTCTGCAGGGGGAGACAACAGTTGTTGCTCTGTATACAGACTTTACATACAGCCAAAAAAAAAAAAAAATTAAATTAATGAAAGAAAGAAAGAAAGAGGGAGAGAGAGAGAGAGAGGGAGACAGCAGTGGCGGAGGGAGAGAGAGGGAGAAAGGAAGAAGAAAAGAAGGAGGAATGTTTTAGTCAATCAAATGTTTATTGTGAAACATACTATGGAGCTACAGAGTCTCCCAGGTGTAGTTTTGTATGTAGATGATAAATGCCCAGGGAGTAGCAAGGCTATTCCGAATGAACGGAAGCCAGAAAACCATTCAACAAATATTTAGTGGGGTTTAATGATGTGCTAAGCACAGTCTAGGCGTGGCCAACACTCATACATCCATAGGAGAGACAATGTTACAGTCCTTAAAAAAATTATGTTTCATTATGGGAGACACTGATCATAAACAAGAAATGATGGCACAATACTCTAATGGACTGTGCTAATTAGGTAAGCCCCGGGGGTTATAGGAGCAAGTGGAAGAGAAATTAACCCAGTTAAGGGTGATGGAGGGAGGAGGAGGGAGGAGTCTGAGAAAGATAAAGGAGAGGAAATGTCTAATCTGAGATCCCAAAGGGGGGCCCAGCTGAGACAGGGAGGGGGCGTTTCATAGAGAGGAGACAGTACATGGGAAGGCACCAAGTCTAAAGGAAGCATGGCACGTTCTGAGAGGCTGATAGTGCTTTGACATGGCTGTAGTCTTGCTTAGAACCAATTTTCCATCTAAAATCTCTCTGTTCTCACTCTTAAAACAATGAAAGGCCATTGTGCAGTATCAGCTGGGCATAGATAACATCGAGTTTGCATTTTCAAAGATCCTCCTGGTCAAAATGTGGAGTTAGGAGTGTGGATGATGTCCAAGACATTTGCAGTTTTCCAAGTGTAACAAGATGCAAACTTGCCGGAGAAAAGGTGATATGGTTGTTATAGCAACCCTAGGGAGCTACTATAGATAGACTTTGGAAATTTCTGATGTAGTTGCCATTTACTGAGAAGGAATGGTCACTGATGTCTTGGGGACACTGTTTTTTTCCTTATTTATCAATTTATTTATGGTTCTACATCCTTCCCTATTGGGCTTAGATCGTATGTTCCATCTCTTCAAATATTTTATCAATATTTTTAACATTTGTTCTTCTGTCCAACCTGCTTGGCAATAGTACTTCAATCCCGGATGCCCCCATTTAATACAAGCCTGTGTCTTGGGGACAGGAGCCTTCTGTAGAATGTTATAAAAACATGCATTTGGATTCCATTATAGATTATTGATTTCCACTCTCTGGAGGGCATGCGGAGTTCCATATACACCGTTCCCGTTTCCATGATCATCTTTCTCCTAATCTCTATGGGTTTCTGCCTTCTTCCTGTTTCTCATATCTCTCCTCACTCCCTACCTGGCCCACCATCCAATTTCTACCAGTTTGAAGCAGGTCATCCCACAACCTTCAAAATGGAAGGAGATGCAATCAACTTCCTGCTGCAAAACTATAGATATAAGGATCGACACCTGTTGTTTCCTTCCTATCATAACTTCTAACAGAATAAATTCTTCCACCCACCGGCTCGCTTTCACTTGCAAGACTAACCCTGACCTCAACACACTGGATTTCATTTCCTCTCCCTTGCCTTCTGTGGTTTCATGCTTTCTCCAACTTCTCCTGCACTTTCTGCTTTTTCTAATCTACTTGCTCCTTTGAAACGAGGTCAAGTTTTCCCTCTCTTTAAAAACAAACCTAGCTGGGCATGGTGGCTCATGCCTGTGGTTCCTGCTACTTGGGAAGCTAAAGTGGGAGGACTGCTTGAGCCCAGGAGTTCGAGGCTACAGTGAGTTATGATTACACTACTGCACTCCAGCCTGGCTGTCAGAGAGAGGCCTTGTCCCTAAAAACTAAAAACAAACCAAAAATTCCACCATCACCACCACCAAAAACCAAACCAGCAAAAATCCATTTGTTGATGCCACGTCACCTTCCAGCTCCTACATAATCTCTCTTCTTGCTTATGCAGCCAAAATTCTTGAAAACTTTGGAATGTTTTTGAGCCCACGGGACTTCACCTTATACACGGGGATGATGGAAAGTGAAAAATTGAAGATGACACCTGGAATAGGGTCTCAGGCAATCGGATGAATAGTAGTGCTGTTCCTTCATTTTGAGGGGACCAGGGAGGGGAGCAGGTTTGGAGCCTCTTAGAATCAAGGGTCTGTTTGTTCACGTTTGAGCTTTGTAGGCATCCAGAGGAAATAAGAGACATCTGATGATTAGGCGAGAACTTGAGGCTGAGGACATATCATCATACAATACAGTTGACCCTTGAACAACAAGAATTGGAACTGTGTGAGTCCACTTATAAGTGGATTTTCTTCTGCCTCTGTGACCCCGAGACAGTAAAACCAACCCCTGCTCTTCCTCTTCCTCTTCAGCCTACTCAACATGAAGACAAGGAGGATGAAGAGTTTTATGATGATCCACTTCCACTTAATGAATAGTAAGTATGTCTTTTCCTCCTTATGATTTTCTTTATGACATTTCCTTTTTTCTAGCTTACTTTGTTGTAAGAACACAATATATATAATATGGAAAACATACAAAATGTGTGTTAATTGGCTGTTTTTGTTATTGGTAAGGCTTCCACTCAACAGTAGGCTATCAGTAGTCAAGTTTTGGGGGAGTCAAGTTACATTTGGATTTTTGACTACCCAAGGAGTCAGTGTCCCTAACCCTTGTGTTGTTCAAGGGTTAATTGTTTATTGTATATAAAGTTGTGGATAATGGAGGAGGTCACTTAAGAAGTGAATATATATGAAAAAGAATATCTCCAAGGACTCTGAGGTGCCTTGCTGTTATATTTCTGTGACAATTAACATCTGCATTGCCAACTTTGCCTCCATGTATAAAGACATTTTACTATTATTTTTTCCTCATATTTTCCTGATATTGCTTGCAAAACATTAAAAAATCTAGTGTGTGCTTTCTTGGTTATTACGTGGCTAAGTTAGACAAGGACTCGTACATTACTGAGTGCTTTAATTTTGATTCTCTCTTCCATTGGCTGGAGTCCATCTTCAAGAAACATTTACAAAGAACTTCTTCTGGATGGTGTTTGAATGCACACATGCATGAGAACAAGTTTATTTTGCCACTACATTTGAATGAAACCTTGATTATAAAATTCAAGATTTATAATATTAACATTTTTTCCCTCCAAAATTTGAATATGTTTACTCTTTATCCTTGGGAATTTACTTTTTGGTGGAAATGTCTGTAATTAGCTTGGTATCTATTTCTTAGTAAACAAACACATGTATTTGCTTGGATGCCAGTAGATACTTTTTATTCCTATAATTCAGACATGTTGTTAGCACTTCCTCACTTCCTTAATTTTATCTCAATAATGACAGGCTTTTTGACCTCTGAATTCAAGTTGCACATTCTAGTTTGCCATTCATCAATCAGTCTCCAGTTAATGACTTCATCTGCTCCAATTATTCTTGCCATTGACTTGACTCTGGTGAAGGAAGCATTTGTAATTCTCACGTTGGGACTCTGTCCTCTTACTCATATTCACCCATTGGGGTTTACCCCCTTTTCTTTGCTTCATGTCATGGGAGAGAAACATTTTTCTTCATGTCACCAACTTGATCTTCCACAGTGTCAATTTCTCAGGAAAATGGAATTACCTGACTTCCTCCATTGAGGCCTGGAAATTCTACCCTTGAAATTCTATCATGCCAGAGATTTTTCCTTATTTTTCTCCAGTTCTTTCTTTATATCCGTGCCAGCTCTGTGTAGTTCATCACATCATCTTTTAATCTCAATGCACATGGCAGATTGCTTTTGTAGAAACCATGATTTTATTATTATAAAAGTTCTTCTATAGAAAACTTTTTAAAGAATGTTCTTTGGGTACATTGGTACAACATTCAAACAAACAGAATAGCAAGGAAAGTGATTTAAAAAGAAATATAAAAATATAAAAGGAGCTGTGAGATTTGGAGGCCAGAATGAGACACTATCATATTACTTTAATAGGAGTTTCATAAAAGATAAGTGGCTAGAGAATTGATGGAGTTGTAAATAAACAACATTTGAAAAGACCATGGCTAATGTTTTTTTTTCAGAAAAATAATATTCAACATGATTCAGAATTGAAGTCTTTGTATCAAAAGTGCACTCTATGATCTGAAAAGATAAACAAATATAAATCCACTCCATGGCATATAATAGTTGGCTGCAAACCATTGAGAATGAAGAGAAATTCTTAAGATACCACAGAGAAATGCTGGATTACCTACTAGGGGATGACAATTCAACTAACAGTGGGCTTCTCATTTACAGCAATCCAGGTTAGAAGGAAAGCAATTGCCAACCTAACATGCAACAGCTAACATAAAATAAAGGCATTTTTTCAGACACAGAGTTCATATAAACAGACTATAAAACTATTACTTAAATAAATATTCAAAGGTGTTCTTCATCAAGAAGATAAGGGACAAGGAAAGGGAGAAAGTTTGGGTGGAATTCAAGAAACATTAGTGTACACAGAAGTGGATGAAATAATAACAATCAATTTATCTAAATACTGGATGTAAAGATAGCATTTTTGTATTAAAATGTTTAAATAAAAAAATTTAGGCAACAATAACAAGACAGGAATACAGTGTTTTGATCAAGAATACAATTTCCAGATAACTTCAGATTTTATTAGGCAAATTAATATTTAGTATATGTAACAATTAAAATAACCATTACAAGTATAGAAACATGATACATAGCCAAAATCCACAGGAAAGAAAAAAAATTAAAAATTAAAAATAAATAGAGAAAAAAATTAAAGAAAGAAAAGCAATGGTAATAAGGACTACACAAAGTAAAGTGGTGAAAAAATCCCAATACATTAGTAATTACCATCAGTGTGAATGGATTTAGCTATTAAACATCCACATAAAATGACACAGCTAAAAGAAAGTCAAGCAGAATACTAATAAAAAGAGAGGTTAGTAATACTAATATCCCACAACACAGAATTTAATGCACAAATTATTTTTAGTAAAATAAATGATATCTAATATACAAAAAATGGCAAGTTTACCAAGAAAATAAAACATTATGAAATTGTACACACCTTGAACTCCAGAAAGGAAAATGAACAGAATTACTAAGATAAATGGACACATTCATTAGCAGTTTCAAGATTTTAACATGCTTTAATCAGAAATCAGTAGATCAAGATAATAGAGTATTAGAAAGTAGAGAGAAGACTTAAGCAATGATATTACGAAGCCTGATACATTATGCATACATAAATTTATACCCCAGATATAGAGAATGATCACAAGGCAATAAACTGGAAACAAACAATAAAAAATTACTTAATAAGATCCCATGTGTCTGGGAATTTAAAAATGTACTCCTCAATAGCTCGTGGGTTATAGGAGAAATAACAATGGCAATTAAAAATTGCTTAGAACCATAACACTAATGTACTCTAAATCAATTGCAGGCTACCAGTATCTGGGAAAAAAAAAAACCCTGAAAAATCAATGCTTTTTATTATGCACCCCATCCATTCCCTAATAAATCGAGACCATGTCCATTTACACAACCCTGCTACAAAGGGTTTGTTGGGAACATTTTTGCTTGATGGCAGTTATTTGATATTATTGCTTCTAATCAAAGTTCTCATTTTGTCAACAACAGTGTGAATCACTGTTTGTCCAAACTTGGAACAAAGGGAATATTTGTACAGATCATTTTACAGAAAGTGAGTACTGAAATTGTAATATCATTTGGAAGCTGTTGTAACCAGCTCCAATGGTAGGGAAAACTGCACCTTCCAGAGCCCAGCAAGTACTGAAATTATAATATCATTTGGAAGTTGTTGTAACCAGCTCCAATGGTAGGGAAAACCACACCTTCCAGACCCCAGCAAGAGAAAAAACATGGCTTTATGACAAGGTTCATCCTTTAAGGGATATGGGGAAAATCCCCAAAATAGCCCAGCTAGGATAGGGAGAATATTCCAACTACCACTTGATAATGTAGCAATGGCAAACATGGCAGTAACTTTACTGTGTGTTTGTTTATTCATGGGCTATGACAGAGATACAGAAAGCTTTTTTTGTAAAGGGCCAGGTAGCAAATATTTTAGGCGTTATGAGTCACGTGGTCTCAATTCATGAACTAATGGGCATGGTTGTGTTCCAATAAAACTTTATTTACAAAACAAGTGGTGGGGCAGATTTAGCTCAAGGTTAGTAGCCCTGTGCTGACCCCTTGATCTAAAACAAAAGGCAAGAATGGAAATCCTAAATTGGGAAGCAACTGTTTTATCTTGATTCGTTTTTGTGTTATCTAGAGATTGCAAAAGCTTTGCATTCTTGCATACTTATTTTGATTGTAAAATATACTTTGTGAAAATACGGTCCAGTATCCCTGCAGGATTGGTTCCAGGACCTCTTGTGGATACCAAAGTCTGTGGATGCTTAAGTTCCTGAAATAAAATGGTGTAATATTTGCATATAATTTATGCACATCCTCCTGTATACTTTGAATCATCTCTAGACTACTTAGAACATCTAATACAAGGTAAATGCCATGTACATAGTTGTTATACGGCATTGTTTAGGGAATTATGACAAGGAAAAAAGAGGCTGTACCTGTACGTGTTCACTACAGAAGCAATTTTTTCCTGAATATTTTTGATTCGTGGTTGATTGAATCCATGGATGTAGAATCTGCTCATATGGAGGGCTGACTGTACAGTACATTTATTTGCGTAAAATCTTAAGTTATTCAGGTTACTCTTGAGTTTATTATGAGATTGTTTTTGTGCTGTATCATATTTGTATTTTTTCCTGCTCAGCAGTGCTTATGATACAGTAGAATTCACAAAAAAATTTGCATTCAGTTACTATTCTTAGGTTTTGATAATGAATTGGCCATTTGATCTCAATAAGATAAAAATGATTATGTATCAAACCACCAAAATATACAATAAACAGATATGGAGGTAAATAAAAAAATGGTCATTTTTTTTTCTTTTAGACATTTAAATATACACAAACCTAGTATATTAGTCAGGGTTCTCTAGAGGGACAGAACTAATAGGATCTATATATATGAATGTATTAAGTTTAACTCACATGATCACAAGGTCCCACAATAGACCATCTGTAAGCTGAGGAGCAAGGAGAACCAGTCTGAGTCCCAAAACTAAAAAGCTTGGGGTCCGATGTTCGAGGGCAGGAAGCATCCAGCACGGGGTAGGCTGGGGAGGTCAGGCCAGTCTAGTCTTTTCACGTTTTTCTGCCTGCTTTATATTCTAGCCACGCTGATAGCTGATTAGATTGTGCCCACCAGATTAAGGGTGGGTCTGCCTTCCCCAACCCACTGACTCAAATGTTAATCTCCTTTGGCAACACCCTCAGACACACCCAGGATCGATACTTTGCATCTTTCAATCCAATCAAGTTGACACTTAGTATTAACCAACACACCTAGTTTTAAGAAAGTAAATTTAATCCTATTTTTATTTTTTCTGTAATGTGTTATTTGAATTGTGTATCATACATACATGTAAAAAATTGCTTTCTCATATGAAATGTTATTAATGTTAAATCTGAACTCCAAGTATGAGTATAAGTCATATAAATAATCTCTCAAAATAAAGTAGGTAGTGGCCTTTGAAAGCAATCTTTGAATTTTATAAGCTTTTCTCTTTTTATTCTGCCATCAAGATAATTTGATATCCTGAGCAGTTTGCTTCACTGAATCAATGATTACATAACGACAGTGCAATAATAGGAATATCCTGTGGGAAATAGCCGGTCGCTAAAGATCATGTATATTGTCCTTGCGTCTTTGAAGAAATGCATCTATTTAAATGTCACAAAAGACATTTACATAAATGGTGAATAAATTGATTAACATTATTAGTAGCTAAGAATAAGGTTCTGTTTACCAAGATTAAAAAAAAAAAAAAAAGTAGAGGCCATGATGTTAAACAGTATCCAGTAGAAACTGGGAAGGAAAAAGAACATTTAGTTTTTCTTATCATTTAGATATTTATACACGGTAAGTGTCAAGTTCAAGAGAAAAATAATTTTCTGTCCAAAGGGGGGAAATAACAACTTATAAGTATATTTCATATCATTGATTGAAACTTATTTCCAAGAATTGATGATCTCATCCATTTGTGAAGACTAGAAGTTATAGAAACATTCAGAATATCTTAGTTTTCAAAAGACACCCATTTTTTTTTAAGTTGATGGGATTCCTATGAAACTGACCAAGCAGCCCACCTTCAACAACAACCACGGACTGCAAATGATAGAAGAGGGCAAGATGCTTCATGGAGCTAGGGCCAGGCAGTTGAAGATGCAGTGAGAGAATGGGCAGAAAGAATGAACTTCTGCGCTCACCTCTCCCCTGGTTTGCTCTGGGGGAGTCATTGTCTGCCCCTCTGCTATAAGGAATTGATTGCAAAAGCCAAGGACACTGTTCGTTGTGGGAGCTTGTCAGGTCAGGGTAGCACAGGATCCTCACTGGAGTGAGGAATTTATGAGAAGGTTGTTCCCCGGGGCTGACCTGCCCTCCTTAGACATTTCCTCCTGCCCGCACCCCTTCCAAAACTCAGCCCTGATGAACCTCAGACTCAGAGAGACAAAATGCAGACAGGAGCATTAGGGGAAACTCTGACCAGCGGGTTGCCCTGTATTGCTGAGGGAATGGAGGGGTTCAAGGTGGTTCTGTGCTGCTAGGGGCTTTCTCCCTTGGGACTCAGCCTCTCGTCACAGAGAGCAGCTGAGGCTGCTAGCTCAGGGTTTCTCAGCCTCAGCAGTAGTGACATTTGGGGCCAGACAATTCTCTGGGGGCTGTGTGTGTGTGTGTGTGTGTGTGTGTGTGTGTGTGTGTGGTGGAGGCTGTCCTTTGTGTCACTGGGTGTTGAGCAGCATCCCTGGCCTCTGCACACTAGACGCCAGTCGCATCTCCCTTCACCCAGTTGTGACAACCAAAAATAACTCCAGGATTGCCAAATGTCCCCTGCAGGGAAGCATTACCCCCAGGTGAGAACCATGTCCTTGCATAGCATACACTCACTGACTAAAGTAACCAGACACCCAAAATGCAGAAGCACTAAGAAAACAAACTGAAAAGCATATACCCGCAGAAGCATAATGACAGAAAAAGATGGCCCAAAAATGTAAACATAATGAATAAGCTCAGTGAGTGTGGCAATATAAAGCACAAAATCGTAAGTCACGCAAATGAGCCAAGTAGAAATATGTAGTTATGAATTCATAATATTTCAAATAAAGCACACAGGTGTTGGGCTGAATTGCAGAATGAATTCTGCTGAAGAACGAATGCGTGGGCTGCGAGGTAGGTGCCAAAGTAGCTTGATCCTTACACTTCTCATTTCTTTTACTTTCTTTCTAGTAAAGTATAGGACTTCTTGTACTACCTATAAAATGCCATGAAAAGCTAAAAAGAAAAGAATTATAATAGAAATGTCAAGGATGTGGGGAATACAAATGTAACTAGCAACAAATAGAGGAGACCTAGAAAGTCTGAGAAAAGTTGGAAAGGAGACATTGTTTGAAAAAAAAAATGAAGAAAAGTCTCCATTATTTTATAAAAAGAAAGAAAAGAAAGAGACCTTAGGTCTTAGATGGAAATGATTCAGAGCTCCCAACATGATAAATAAGAAAAAACTTTACACCTAGGCATATGATAGCTGTCTTAGTGCATTTTCTGTTGCTTATAACAGAATATCTGAAACTGGGTAATTTACAAAGAAAAGAGACTTATCTCTTACAGTTATGGAGGCTGAGAAGTCCAAGGTCAAGAGGCCACAACTGGTGAGAGCCTTCTCCCTGGTGGAGACTCTCTGCAAAGTCCTGAGCTGGCACAGGGTGTTGCATGGTGATGGGGCTGAGTATGTGCGCTTGCTAGCTCAGGTCTCTCTTTCTATTCTTATGGAGTCACCAGTCACCATGATAACCCATTAATCCATCAGCCTATTAATTTGATAATCTGTGAATGGGTTAATACATTCATGAAGGCAGAGCCCTCATGACCCAATCATCTCCTAAAGGCCCCACCTCTTAATACTGCCGTATTGGGGATTAAGTTTCAACATGAGTTTTGGAGGGGACATTCAAACCATAGCAAGAGTGAAAATCAAAAATGCCAAAACAAAGGGAATTTCAGAAGGTCTAGGGAGAAAGCAGCAGACTTCCAAAGAACAAGAATCAAACTGGTAACATAATTCTCAACATGAATGCTAAGCCAGGGTAATATTTTAAAATTACTTTGAACCTAAAGACTGTGTATCCAGCCAAATCGTCACTTAAATGGGAGAGTGTAATAAAAATATTTTCAGGCATATTTTCAGGCATGACAGTCTCCAAAAGGTTTTCCAGACAAAAATCCACTTTCAAGATAGGCTGGGAAGAAGAGCTCAACTTCAGGAGAAGGTTGTACCAAATATAGAAGAAAGGTGATAATCTATGTTAGGTACGTTAATTATTGTCTAACAAAAACCAGGATAAGAAAAGAAAGAAACAGGCACAGTGTATCTCAACAACCCAGAACTAAAATTTAGGCAATACCAAACAGTGGGCAACATAGTGGGGAGATCAAAAAGATATGGTAACTTGCTCAAATGTGTGTCTTGACAGAAGAAAGATCTAGATACTAAATAATAAATCAAAGTAAATATAGATCTTAATAAAGGATGGCCATGAACAGAAGAAAAATATAATGTATTATATTTAAATCAGCAGGAGGAGGGAAAAAAACCCTTCATCTGTCTAATAGAAAGCAGGAAAGAAAAATAAAAACAAACATAAAGTATAGCAAATGGTAAACATGAAATAAGATGGAAGAAACAAATCAATATGAAAATTTAAATATGCTATAGTCGTCAATTAAAAGATGGAGGTTAAGTGACTGATTCACAAAATAAGATTCAAGAATGTATGCTGTTCTTATAAGAAGCACGTTTATCAAAAGATAGAGAAAGCATGAAAATAGGAGGGTGTCAATTATGAACCAATGAATGCAGGAGTCACAAACTTAAACTCTGACACAATAGAATTCAAGACATAAGTATTAAAAGGCACAAAAATAGGATATTATACAAGGAATAATACTATAAGAAGACTCAATCATTGTGAGCATATATTCAAGGAGAAATAGATTTATGAACAATAGTTGTTTGAGAAGGTAACATATTCCTCTAAGAAATGGTTATATCAAACCGATAAAAAAGAAACATTGTAAAAGTTCTGAATGATATAATTATTAAGCTTGAGACATTATAGTTAGATAGAACTCTACAACCAGCTAACAATATGCTTTGCAAATTCACAGCATACGCCAAAGTAGCTTGATCTTTACACTTCTCATTTCTTTTACTTTATTTATAGTAAGGTATAGGACTTCTTGTACTATCTAATTTCAGATGAAACAATCTTTTACCCACAAAACCCAACTAAATCAATAGGCAAAATATTACAATGAGAAAGAGTTCAACAAGGTTACTGGAAACAATGTAAACTTACAAAAAGACAATTCTGTACACCAGGAATTTGGCTATATAGCCAAACATGGTACCATTCACAGAAGCAACAAAATCTTTCAAGTATCTTTATGTACAATGTCTATGGAGAAACACATGAAGATCTTATTAAGGACGTAGAAGGTAGAGTTTTTTTTCCTGAGGTGGGGCAATTTTAATATAGAGATGTTAATTCTTCTAATATGTAAATTCAATATTTCAGTTGGATTTCTTTTAGAAATTTGATGGACCTAATCTAAAATTTGTACTTAAGAATAAATTTCTATGAAAATGACAAAAATATGATTGAAATAGCAAAAAAGAGAAGACTTGCGGCCGGGCGTGGTGGCTTATGCCTGTAATCCCAGCACTTTAGGAGGCCCAGGAGGGCGGATCACAAGGTCAGGAGATCGAGACCATCCTGGCTAACACGGTGAAATCCCATCTCTACTAAAAATACAAAAAACAAAATTAGCCAGGAGTGTTGGCGGGCGCCTGTAGTCCCAGCTACTCGGGAGGCTGAGGCAGGAGAATGGCGTGAACCCAGGAGGCGGAGCTTGCAGTGAGCGGAGATCGCACCACCGCACTCCAGCCTGGGCGACAGAGCGAGACTCCGTCACAAAAAAAAAAAAAAAAAAAAAAAAAAAAAGAGAAGACTTGCTCCAATAGATATTAAGACATACACAAAAGCCATAGTAATCAAGACAACATAGTTTTGATATAAGGACATATATCTATGTATTTGTATTTGCATGGGACACCACAGAAAGACCCATATGAGAGCAACGGAAAAATGCATAGTGTTCAATCAAATTAAGTATAAAAATAGTCAATGACCCAAATTTTTACTCTGTGCATATAACCAAATAAATTCCTACAACAGGTCCACTAGGAGACACACATACAAGAGGATTCACCGTGGTGTTGTGTGCTCTGGCTGGGAACTGGAGACATCATTGGGAGTGGGATTGTGCAGAATGCTTGGAAGCATTATCCTGCAGTCAGAAGCCATTTGTTATGTGTGTACACTGTGTGTGCATCATGGATAGATCCAGAAAGCATAGGGTTGACTGAAAAAGGAGTAAGAAGCAAAAAGTAATCTATTACACAGAACAACTTTACCCGTTATGCAAGTACACATACAACAAAAATATATTATGTAGACGTGCATCTAGAGCTGAAAACCATCAGATACTTTTTAAATGAACATGTTCAACAAGTATACGTTAGGATGTCTGCTTTGAGGGTTAACAGGAGGCAGAATGTAGATAAAAGAGAACACACATACATGCATGCTTGGAAGCAGTATCCTGCAGTCAGAAGCCACAAACTGTGTGTGCATCATGGATGGATAGATCCAGAAAGCACAGTGTTGAGTGGAAAAAGAGTAAGCCCAACACGCACAACCGTGAGTTGCCTTATGCTGACAAGTAATGATAATGTGCCAGTATCTGTGGATTCCAAAATGAAAGAAATTCCAAAAAAGGGATTATCTCAATTGTCCAACATCTAGTTCATTTAAAAAATCTTGTGACAATAAAAACTGGAAAAAGAACTCTAAGGGGCCTATTTTGACAAAGCCAGAAAGCTACAGCAAAGGTAACATTCCACCAATGTTTCCCAGGGAAATCCTCCCTGCAAGAGCATCTGTAGATTCATATAATACGAGAAGAATGACTGGGAATTTCTAATTTCCCAGAGGAGTTGCAATTCCAGAGGATTTGAAAAGATTGGCAACTTCATTTATTTTCACTGTCTATGCCCTTCCTGGGTGGACAGAACAACTTGCACAAATCTCCAGAGCTGGTAAACGCATCCTACTTGTTGAAGAAGAGAGTAGCCTACCTTTCTGTCCTGGGGAATGAGTTTACAGCTTTAACAGCTGGCTCTACTGTGCAAGCCAAAGCGCCTCCTAACTTATGCAGTGGACAGCTGCAACAGAGAACCACAAAAACCGACAGCTGGGCAGCAAAAGCAATTCTGTCTGCACTGTAGGAACAAAGGTGGAGAGATTAAAAAAGGCCACAGTGTGAGGCAACAGGGAAGACTTGGAGAGAGTTCAAGCTCTCTCTGGCTTCCCAGAACTCCCTCACAATCCCAGGGAGAAACCCATATATTAGTAACATACGGGCTTGCCAATGTCCTAAGGTTAAGCTAAAATTTGCAGGGACAATAATTATAGGATCAAACACATGAGAATTTAACTTGGGCTTGAAAATTATTTTTCCCTTCCTAGTTTCATAGAAAGGTCAACTCTGGCCATAGAAATTCAAAGGCAGGGAAATGTAAGCACACTTTATGAAGAAAGTTTGGAATTGGCCCGAAGGGAGTACTCAACTGAGAGAATAAAGTCCAGCTCTCTTTGGAAATAGAATCATTTCCCAATATAGGCCTGAAATGAGTCAAAGTTGCAAATAAAGCCAAGGCTAGTATGCTTGCCTGCCAGACTCAGCCTCTCTTTTGTTGCCAAATATCTTAAGCCCTTCTTGGAGTTTTTGACTGCCCAGAATCCTGGTCTGTGGTTTCTCAGCATGCCCTGGATGGTCTCTGGAGCCCCATTCCCCCGTGTCCAACCAAGATCATTTTCTCAAGACTTCTGTGGGGTCCTGCAAGTTATAGAACAGAGGGACTTTGGTTTTGAATTGAAGTGAACATTGGGATTCTGGATACTATTTTACATGACAGAAATACTCTGCTGTTGAAACAGTCATAAACATAGATTACCAGAATACTTTATCAGAATACAGAAAAATCTGGTGTGGTGAACTGAGTGTGACTGACTTAAAATACTTGACCTCCAGTTCCTAGCACTCTCGAGTAAGTCGTCTAGCTGCTGCGAGACTCAATGTCTTCACTTTAAAATACCAGCAGTGATTCCCACCATGTGCAGTGATACCCATCATGTAGCAGGGATGTGGCATGCCTGGGTGGGAGCTGCTGGTGTTTAGGCCTGGGCAGTAGTGGGCCTTAGCCCCCAGGGTGGAGGCACTAAAGCAGTGCCCATAGGAGGGAAGATCATAATCAGGCTGGAGCGCCACGAGAAGGAGCTCTGGAGAACTAAACACAATGATGAAACAGCCTCAAAGTCCATCTTCTTTATATTATCACCATGCACCGGCAATTCTGTACAATGTCAGTGGTAGAATATTCCAACTCTTAGAGTGGACAGCTTCCATGCTATTCCCCCAACCTTCATCTTGGCCCCTTCATGCACAACTGTGAGCAGCCTACCTTTCTGTCCTGGGAAATGAGTTTACAGCTTGAACAGCTGGCTCCACTGTGCACCTCCTGGCTCATACAGCAGACAAGCAGAGGAACTTTGGTTTTATCTGAAATTAACACTGGGATTCGGAATACTCATAGTGCTAAAGATCAATACAAAAGAGGGTTCCCCCTTATCAGGCACTTTTGAAGAAAGTGGTTAACCCAATAGAGTGATGAATAGGAGACTTGGTGGGGAGTTTCTGAGCTCTCCACATTCTTGCTTCCCATTCACATTTTATGTGAGGTCAGCTCACTCCAGTCCTCAAAAGTGATGGCCAAACAGCAGTCACCGGTTGCTCTTTAGGTACCCCAGTTCTTTGTCCACACGAAATATTTCATCCTCAACAATATGATATGGTTGCTTACATAACCATTAACTTTATTAAAATCAAATCATTGCTTTGTAACATGGGTTTGCATATTGATTTTTCCTTAAAAAAACTAATTATTGATGTTTATATATTTTAGTTCTTGGCCACTTGTGTTAGCGTTGCATCCTTAGAGAGGAAACATTTTCAACTGAGGAATGGACAACAAAGTCCTAACATTGCATATAATTTGAAATGTAGCATTTATCAATGTAGGGAAATGTTAACCAATGAAAGACATAGTTATACATTTAAAGGTGCATTTACTTTTAGCAGGAAACAGACTGTGGTCATATTATAGACACATTGTTTTGGGTATATTCAAATACTTTCTTTGGATGAGAGGACTGAGGAGTTTGGGGTTATAAAAAACTTGTTTATTAAGCACTGATGTCCACAACCAAAGATCTTTTTAGAGGTCAATTTTGCATATGGACACCATTGCCTATGGTAGCCAATGTCGTTGTGTGTTTTCAATAGATATATTCTGGCCAGGCGCAGTGGCTCACATCTGTAGTCCAAGCACTTTGGGAGGCAGAGGCAGGTGAATCACCTGAGGTTAGGAGTTCAAGACCAACCTGGGCAGCATGGCGAAATCCCGTCTCTACTAAAAAATTACAAAATTTAGCCGGGCATGGTGGTGTGTGCCTGTAATCCCAGCTACTCGGGATGCTGAGGCAGGAGAATCGCTTGAAACCGGGAGGCAGAGGTTGCAGTGAGCTGAGATTGTGCCACTGCAGTCCAGCCTGGGCGACAGAATGAGACTCTGTCTCAAAAAAAAAAAAAAATACATATATATATATATATATATATATTCTGTCTTAAATACATGTCAAAAGGATCCAAAATTACTGAGACTCTGGCTATGCAGATTCTACCCTAGGTTTTGTCTAAATATGAGCAGAATGTAACACAGTGGAAAATCCTGACCAACTCCTCCTTCTGCTCCATTGCAATGAGAAGAATTATTCTGTAGACACACCACCATCACTGCTCTGACACTAGCAGTAGCTCAGCTGGGAGAGCTCACCCTGCAAGGTCCAGTGGATTTTGATAACACGTGCTATCCCAAGTTTAGGAGGAGAAACAGGCATGGGTTACATAATGGAGGATAATTTGGCAGAGGAAAGATACACTAAGTGCTGTAGTTGCTTTCAGAGTGCCTTGAAAGGAAAGATTAAGTAGTTAAGTGTCATTATCTTTAAGTCAAATGGTAGGAGGTAGAATTCAAGGGTCCTAAATTGCCCCAGTCACTCATGCTGAAGTCATTTAGAACACAAGAGCAGTGGCCTGGATACCCCGCTATCCTGATGGATGCTATCCTTTCTCTTTCTCTTTCTCTCTCTCTTTCTTTCTTTTTCTTTTCTCCTTCCTTCCTTCCTTCCTTTTCTTCCTTTCTTCCTTCCCCTCCTCTTTCTTTCTCTTTCTTTCTCTTTTCTTTCTTTCTTTTCTTTCTTTCTTTCTTTCTTTCTTTCTTTCTTTCTTTCTTTCTTTCTTTCTTTCTTTCTCTCTCTTTGTTTTCTCTTTCTTTCTTTCTTTCTTTCTTTCTTTCTTTCTCTCTCTCTCTCTTTCTTTCTTTCTTTCTTTTCTTCCTTCCTTCTTTCTTTTTCTTTCTTGACATGGGGTCTTACTATGTTGCCCAGGCTGGCCTTGAACTCCTAGGCTCAAGAGATCCTCCTGCCTTGGCCCCCTAAAGTGCTGAAATTACAGGCATCAGCCACTGTGCCAGGCTTACTGTGGGCTGTTGATCAGCACTTCATCTCTATGACTAGCTTTTCACCTGAGAATGTTTACATTGCACTCTTTGAGAAGGGAGGGGTGATTTAAAACACTGCCTTCAGTGACAGGGACATCCGAGTCCCCAATTGGACAGACCGGCTGGAAGAATGATTGGTTGGCTGTGGGCAGAGATGTTTCAACCATTTCCGCTTTCAAGGCAGTGGCACCCAGGGTCCAGTCTCATTCCTGTGAGCTATGAGCAAAGAAGGAAAACACAAACATTCCTGGAGAGCTCATGATCTCCTCGAGTATTTGCCTGAGTTTTCTATTCATGATTTGTTCTGTTTTGACCAAGAGTATTTGTAATGCGGTGTTAACCCAATTAGCTGTAAGCAGCAAATGCATTTCCCAATGCAATCAGGTTCTTAAATGATCTCTAGGTGTCTCATGTGCCCAGAGGTCCACCTCATAAAGTATTGAGTAGTGCCCAGCCAGGGGCAATCAGACTGCAGAAAAAGGCTTCTTAGGTAGCTTGAAAAGACAATCCTTGGAGAAGGGAAAGATGTGTGTGCTTAAATTAGCCATCTCTGGCAATTTATGGTTGTGTGAGTGGAGATCCACCCAATGGCAGATGACGTTTCTCCTAGGCGGGCATCGTTCAGGGACCCTACAAGTGATCATCATTCAGGGACCCTACAGGTGATCATTGCTCAAGGACCCTACAGGTGACCATTGAGGAGGTGCTTCTGAACAGTCCAGGGGAAGATGGCCTAAACCCACAATTGAAACAACCTCAGACAATACAGACGAGCTTGTCAGTCCAATGAAAATCTGCCCAAATTGAGAGTTTTAGAACCACATTTGCATATTATTGCATACATGTGCCTTTCCCCAGCAGTCTCCCGTGGACGCATCTGATTCTATTTCCATGTAAATCTATTCCCTGGACAATTTCTGCAAAAGTGTTGTTGCTCAGAGATACTTATTACTCAGCAGTGTGTTTACCTGGCAGACGCCTCCTCACTCACATGCTGTGAAAGTGCTACGGACATAGATAACCCTCTTGGGAGCTTTCACACTTTCTGACTTTTGATGATTGAAGTACAAGGGACCAGCACAACTGGGGATCAACACAAGAGAAAACACAACTCTAATGATACCTCCCAGCTTCCTTCCCTCTTCCCATTTTTTAAAAATTATTTTATTAATTATGATTTATTGGGAAAAAACCTTACATGTACATAATTTAAAAAAAATAGTGGGGCTGGGCATGGTGGCTCACACCTGTAACCCAGCACTTTGAGAGGCTGAGGTGGGAGGACTGCTTGAGGCCAGGCAGGAATTTGAGACCAGCCTGGGCAACATATAAAGACCTCATAGTCCCAGCTACTCAGGAAGCTGAGGCAGGAAGATTGCCTGGGCCCAGAAGTTCGAGGCTGCCCCTATGATCACACCACTGCACTCTGACCTGGTGGGGTGAGAGCTTGTCTCTAAAATAAATAAATAAACAAATAAAACTAATAGTAAAATAACACAATCAAAAGTAATCTAGATCCACCCTCCTCAGAAATTGTTAGCCGCTTACAAGTGCTTTCTGGAAACACAAATGTATATTCAAGGAGAAATATGTGTATGTGTATCGTGCATTGCTCGTGCAAATGGGGCATGTTACATGCACTCTTCCGGGAACCACCCCCATGTGTGAATATTCTGGCTGTGTAATGAGCTGATGTGTAGTGTCTCCTTAGTAATAACCTGAGACAGAGAAAACTGAGTAAGTTGGGCTGAATGTTTGGGTCCCCTCAACATTCGTATGTTGAAGTTCTAACCTCCCCGTGGGGATGATGTTAGGTGGGGCCTTTGGGAGGTGATGAGGTCAAGAGGCTGGAGTCCCATGAATAGGATTAGTTTCCTTATAAAAGAGATCCCAGAGAGAGAGAGCACCCTCGTCCCTTCCACCATGTGAAGACACAGCAAGAAGGTGCTGTCTATGAACCAGGAAGCAGGTTCTTACCAGACGCTGAATCTGCCACATCTTGATCTTGGACTCTCAGCCTCCAGAGCTATAAGCAATAGATGTCTGTTGTTTATAAGTCACCCAGTCTATAGTACTCAGTTAGGGCAGCCTGAAAGGACTGAGACACAGGTGTTTCCTTCCCTTCCATCCTGTCCATCCCTGCACTCTCCATCCTGTCCATCCTGTCCATCCCTGCACTCTCCATGCGCACATACACACAAATACATTCACAAATACACACTCACCAATGGGAACAAGTCAAAAGACTACATGCTCGTACTTTTAATAAAGCCTTGTCAGTCAAAATTAAATTAAATAAGACTTTCTTAGCAACAACAAATTATTCCAATCAACCTAGCTCAAGGAACATTAACAACGAAAACAAAACAAAAATAATTTCAACTGACAAGACCACAAGTTTCTGACAGTGAGAATTCTATTTCAACTTTATGAAATAAAGTTTTGGGAATAGTGCTTATTAAATTCCAGCAAATCATAATATCTATGGTATAACTAAACCTTAAATTGTTTCTGCACTGGAATATAAAAATATAACTTTAACACATAATCTTTTGTTTGGATTGCAATATTAAAAAATTCTTGAATTGCCTGCCAACCTTTAAAAATAAGAATATTTTACATTAAAAATACGAAGTTTCAGCTTCTTTTGAGAAACTGGAAGAATTTGGTAATACTGGTCTTACATATATATGTACTCCAAATCATCTTGTGGACACTGAGTGAAATACCCAGTATAATGATCATTCACTTTATGCCTAGGTGTTTTCTTAGATTTGCTCCTGTAGGTAAGCATTTAAATCTGTCACCCCTGATTTATGCACAATAAAGATGGGGGTGTCTTATGTAGCATGAATGTGCAAAGGGCACATCGGAGTCCTCATTTTTGCAAGTTTGACTTTGAAATGCTCCACTTCTCCAGTTCTCCTTCCCATTGTAAATACATAGTTATCATAATGCATCTCCAAAGGTTTGGACAGAACTCATAAAGTCCATCTTGATTGATCTTGTTGATATTTAAGCAAGCACTTGAAGGAGGCTGCCCAGAGACCTGCAGGATGTCAGAAAGAAGGAATAGTCATTCGGGCAATGTCCTAAGGCAGGGATAGGCAGCTTGCATTTGAGGAATAAAAAGGCATCCAGTGTAGCTCGATTTGAATGAGAAATAACTTCAGAGCCTAGGAGATTTGTTGGTGGGGGGTGGGGGTGGGGGGTGTGTGTGTGTGTGTGTGTTAATCTTCCCTCTACCTTTTCTTTTTTTCTATGGATATGTGTGGGTTCATGTGAATGTAAATGACTTCCTGTTATCATTCATTTTTGTGGAAAAGCTCATCATTTGATGCTGCCTCTTTGGAGAAATACTATGCGGGGGAAAAAAGAGTGGCCATGGGGCAGCTCGCCTTTAATGTAGGTTCCTAAGAACATCCCTCACCAGCACTCTTCCCAGAAGCATGGCTTTGTACCCAGAGAAAGTAGAAAGTATTTCCAGCTGGGGAACTCCTATGTCACAGGCCAACTGCATGATCATTTCATATGCATTTGTCTTCAGCTGACCAAGGGCTACAGCTGCGGAACTGCTGGACACCCTTCTCCCCTGCCCTACAGTGGCAGCCTACTTCCTGCACATATGGGGTGCTTGCATATTTTCTTGTTCATTTTTACATTGCTTGACACTCCTTGTTGTCAATCACTCACTCAATAAATGAACAAAATCCATCCCATACCCCACCTGTATGCTTGGCCTTGCTGCTTTGTCCCGCCAGTTTTTGCCCATTCTTAGAGAACTCTATCCTCTGCCCAAGACCTCCCGGGTTAGAGGTCTCCTCTGGTTGTCTTGTTTGTGATTATAGTTTGGGATTGGCCTACTTCCTGGTTTCATAGGACAATTTTCTGTGAAGCCTCAAGAGAATGAGATGCAGCTGGTCTAGAGAACAATTTAAACTCACTGCAAGAGGCTACCTTCCAAATCACCTCTCGCTAGTCTACCTCACCCTGTGTCCTTGGAGGATGCCTGTGTGCGACAACTCTCACTTCATTCCAAATGAGTTTCTTGAGAATGAAGCCTGTTGTGTGAGGCTGAAGAAGTGCTATGTGCTCCAACTACTTGGAAGGCCAGTCAGTGTCTCCCATCTTCAGTATACAAGGGTTGAAACAAGAACTCTCTTTCTAGCCTTCTCCACCATCACACAAGCTTGAATGTCATAGTTGGCATGCATGTGCCTCATCTGTTTTGCTGCTCTGGTTACACTTTTAGATGTAGCTGCATCGGGAACTGCATGTTTGGCTGGGAAAGCATAGAGGACAAGACTGGAGAAGGGAATCCAGGCAAACCTGAAGGGCTGGGTGGAAGATTCACATGTAAAATGTGAAGACTACATACGGTCCATTGTTCTGGGGCTGTGGCTCTGAATTCAAGCATTAGATATGAAACAGAATATGTAACACATGTGAGAATGTGGTACGTTAAATAGAGTGTAGTTAGGCAATCCCTAAACAGAGTCCAAGACTGAGCTGGGGTGAGTGCTCCAATACTGAAGCTGGACAATTGCAGGGCAAGAGGTTGATTTTGAAGAGCTGGGAGGCTGAGATCTAGATGCAAGAGTGAGATGCAGCATTATGCAGGGGCCAAAGGTGGAGAGGGGATCAGGTGTTAAATTAAAGCAGCACAAGAAGCAGGACCAGAAGAGAGAAACACAAAAGAGAAACCAGTCCCTGAGCAGATTCTTCACGGTACCTGTGGAGGGCATGTGAGGACTGAGCCTCACGGTAGGGTGAATAATCATGTCTACTGGCCTTGGAAGCAGAGGGTATTGGCCACTTTGCAATGCCGCTCTACACAGTGGTCCTGGGAGATGGGACATCCGGATGTCTGTCTAACCTTAGACTTGTGGACAACATCCTACATTTAGGAATGCTGTTTCGTTCATATGGAAAGCCAGATTCCTAAAATTGCTAAGTAAAATCTGGGCTTTGGAGTGTCACAGATCTGTTTCAGAAACCCCCACTTGCCAGCTGTGAACTTTGAGCAAGTTACTGTACTTCTCTGAGCCACGATTTTCTTGTCTTTAATTGGGGATCGAAAAATACTGACTTCAAGAGTGATTGTGATAAAAGGAAGGCATCTAGTGCTAATTTATAACCTCCTTGTACTTCATAAATGTATAAAAATTGGAAATTGGGCACTGTTTCTGAAGTCTTACAGAGTGCTCACCTTTGTAATCTTCATAAAGCATATGGAATTAGGAGGTCAAAGCACCCTGAGGTTGATGTGCATTTGAAGCAGCCAACAGAATTGAGATTTCTAAACAGCTTCATTCTGTTCTTAAAAGCCCCACCTCCTGCTTCAACCTAAAAAATTATTGACAGGAAAAAAAATTGAAAAAAAAAAAGCTTGCCTGCTAAGGATAATGGACAAAATTAAAAAAAACTACTTCTCACATTGAACATGCAATCCTCATCACAAGGTGACCTGGTTTCATGTCTCCTCTTCATTCTTCTCTTGGGTGGATGTGTCTGCCAACACCTGAGTGAAAATTCTAGAATTTCTCTGTAGGAGAGGCTTGGGTGGCAAAACTATTGTGGAAGGTGAAAACAAGAGAGAATGGAGGCACTATTTGGAGGGCCACACAGCAGAAACTTTAAGACATGTGCTGTTCCTTAGGACATCTGCTGTTCCAGCAGAGACTGGAATTGGAACAGTTAGAAACATGGTGATTTTTGAAATGACTCACTTTTGGTATGACTCTGGTATAAAGGAGAAACATATTAGAAATTATTTCTCTCCTTATGGTTAAATGATAAGAGAGATGCACAAAGAGGGTGGTAGTTCACAAACCTGGAATCGCCACTGAGGTTATTGGTTAAACCTCCTCCAACTGTCATCGTTATGGTGGCTGCTAATACCTAGTAAACTTGACCCTGGGGGATCTCCTCTTTCTTCACAGCGCTAAAAAGCAGTTTTTTAAAGTTGCTTTTTAAAGTAGGTCATTCTGAAATATATCATTGTTTATATAGAGAGGTGACCTGTGTCAAAATGACTTGCAGTAATGTATGCCTGCAGCTGTCAATCAATTATACTTATAACGTATCCATAGTCAGCAGACAACTGGTTGGAATTTTCTGGAGCCACTCTGCATAGGATCCTCCTCCTTTTCCTGTCAGCTGAACCCATACCTTCATCCCCACCTTTCACCTGGTCTATTGTTAGGATCCTTAGTTTAAGCCTCACCTGTAGAGTCACTCTTTTTCCAGAAACAGAAAAGGAAAGATTAGGAAGGAAAGTTTGAAGGAAAAGAGGAGGAGGTTGGAGCAATTCTCAGGCCAATGATGAGTTGATTTAAAACATTGCTTCTCCATCTTTCCCATAATGTACCCTATAGCAAAGGAAAGTAAACCTCCAAGATTGGGAGCAGAAGTGTGGGTGGCAGGACCCACTGATGAAAACGACCTAATATCATCAGTCACGTGTTCAGATTGTCAAGATTCTTCAAGTCTGTTCTTAATCTTAAAAATTATTGCATATTTTCCCTTCTGCATCATAATATTTTGACTATGAAATGATATTTCAAGTTATTTTTCACCAGAAGATGTCTTGCCTAGCTCTTGGTTATTGTTAGAAATGCTATATCATGGAATCCATCAGTTTTGGAAAATTGGGCTGATCTGAGGACTGGCAAGTGGCAACACTGTATATCAGCTGTTACAACACAACAATTTCTCCTCTTTGTCTCAGTGTCACAGCAAAAAGAAAAATCACATAAAAAGCATATACAAATGAAAATATTAATTTATGCTTTATCACTTGTCAGGATACTCTGTGAGGAAAGCGGTAGAAATTTTAAAAAATTCTGAAGCAGACTGTGCAACACTTTTAAGTCACATTGGAGAAGTTTTTGTTGAGGGTATTTGCTGAGAAATCAAGTTATTTGTGCCATATGCCGAAACGGTCAACTAGTTACTCCTTTTTCTTCAGAGATATACTCTTCAAAGCCCTTTTCAATAGAGAGCGGAGGATGATTACTTCTTACTACTAACAGAATAATTTTTGAAAAATTAAATGTCAAAAGACTCAGTGAATGCTGAAAATTTCATGTCAAACTATCATATTTGTTCAAGTGGTTGAAATGGGAGAGAAACATGAAGAAGTTATTAATTTCTTCTGTATAAATCTCTTTGATTGGCTCCCATAATCCTAGGATTAGTGGTCTTCATTCAAGTTTCAAATTTTGTTGCTATTTCAATTTCCAGATCTTCTCCTCTCGCTTGTGTAAATCCCCAGATTTGAAGGTCACATCTTCATGTTATATTACCAGTATTTCATCATCATTGCTTTCATTTCACAGCTCCTGGGTCATTTGTGCTCATTTCTGGATGATATTAGCTCCTGGCTTTCTGTCATTTTCTTTAACATCATTTCTGTCTTAATCCTTGGTCATTTAATTAGCTATATCGGTGAATTTTCATGTATATAATTACTTTTCCTTAAATTCATCTTTAACTGCTGAGTCGTCTACTCTAAGTCACTTACTCCTCTCCTTCTTATTGTTAATAACTATTCACTTTCAGAATCACAATTTCATGAGTCTTACTCCCTTATCACCACCTTCCATCTTGCCAGCATAGGCCTTCTAGTAACACTAGCCAGTATTTATTTGACCTCAGTGGGAGTTCCATCCCATTAATCTTATCTCCTTTCTTTGGCACTCAACTCTCTAATGACTTCTTTCCCCTCCATACTTGGTTTAAAATCCATATGAATCATCACCTTTGCATTTATCCTCAATTTTTTTCTATGTGCTTGGCCAAATAACAATGCTGATTAAGTTAAAGCCTCTGCCTCCTCTAGATTAACATAGAGCTGAACATACTGTAGCCCTGTGAAATACGACTGCCTGGAGAAATACTACAGCCTGGTTTCTGTTGAAAACCATGACCTCAAAGAATCACCCTTAACGCTGCCAAGACACCATATTATAATTACCTATGCCAGTTTATGGTTCCATTTCCTACACAGCTATTTCCCACTGTCTATCTCTCCCTTTCAAAACTCCACTTTACAGATTGACAGGACCTGAGATGCATTTACTTGGAGTATGGTCCCAAGTAAGACTCAGTCCAGTAATGTCAATAATAATTATAGCCACCATAGCAGGGATCCTTAGTATGTTTTAGATCTTGATTAGTTTGTGGATGTGTGTGTTCTTGAACAATGACCCTTTGTAGTAGACTGTTACTATTTCCAAATCACAGAGGAGAATATTGAAGTCCAAAGACATTAACCCCTGAGTTGTAAGAAGAGCATCTGGGACTGAAATCTAGACATGTCTGACTCACAAACCTATGTCCTCGACCAATATGCTTTTTGGCTTCTGCACATTTCTGTGGCCAATTTGGTAACCTATCAACTGAGTTTTTGAAGATAGTTTATTGGGTAAGTTTCAGGAGTAATTAGGTACTAATATGAGTAATTAGGTAGTGTCTAGCCTCTAACAGTGGTTCACCCATCCATTGCCATCCTTGAACCAAATGAGAGTGTTTTTGCCCTAAAGCGTTGCATAGTTTCATGATTAAGTAATAAAAACTATAGGGCAATAGTGTGGCCTTCACCTCTCATATGCCCAAATTTACATTATGGAAATAATTCTAGGTAACCAAATGTGTAGCATAATAAAAAGAAATCTAAATCCACATGTCACCCTTTTTGGTTTTCCCATTACAGTTGTTTCCTAATAATCCATAATTTACCTGCTACCCTCTTTACTACTTGGTGTCAGTTTCTTGGTGAAAATATTCCCTGGTTAGCTTTTCACAAAACTGAAGAATACCATGACAAGACGAGTAAACTCTGAAGATATAAACATTGTTGCCTGTAAAAACATTTCTTTAGCAAAGTGGTTTTGTAGAAGGAAAGAGATAATTGTTTTCCAAGTAAAGAAGAAAAATAGCTCCAATTTTCAATTGATTGCATGATGGATTATTGCTTCTCTTGTTATCTACTCAGTCAATGACTGCTCTCATGATTGTCCTTTCAATGCAGAGAGTAGGAAGAATGGCTAACATTAAAAGGTAAAATGTAAATCTATTCCATTTAGATTTAGATGCTATATTGAATTAGTTTCCATGCATTCATTTTCACTCTTAGGACAAACGCTTATGCCCTGAAGAACCATTTCTAAAAGGCCCACTATGATAGATAGATATTTGCAATCATTGACTTTGATGTGTTATATAAGATTTTTATATACAAATACTACTAATGATATTTAAATCCTGTGTATTGCTAGATTGCAGATTTTCCACTCAGTGGGGCTGCCTGCAGAGTTACTGAGTGTTCTGTTCTCATCTCCTGCCGTGCTGTGGATTTCCATGCCACTGCTGAGTGTTGTCCAAAGTCTTATTTTATTTTAAAAACCAGCTTTATAAGGATGGAGTGGGCACATGGCAGAATCAAAAGGAAGCTAATAATCAGTAATAGGAGAGATTTCCCACCTTAGAGAATAAAGAACTGAAACATAAATTGCTTTTAATTCTTAAAGCAACAACAGAGAGGGGAGGAACAACTTATCATGATGGAGGTGTTTGCTTCTTTCATGGAAGGATGAAGAGATGAACTTGGCTGCAGACAATTTTCTATGAGGACCGAAAGGACAGAACTGTTTGGAAGGTGCTCCAGCTTCTGATGGACCTCAGAGGCATTGAGACTTTTCCACTTAGCAGCACAAGGAAACCTCTGTGGCCAGAGCTCTCATTATGCAATGACAAAAGGTGTGGGGAGAGGCACCGATTGAGAAACTAAATCCTTGAATAACATGAGCTTTGATTTGGAAAAGCAATAGTAAAAACAATTCTTATTCTTTGCTTTCTTGTTTGGGCCGCATTGCTACTGAGTTATCTTTAGAATCACTCCATTATTCTACATTATTTGGCTTTCTAAAATAAATATGTTTTCTTTTCTTTTAAAGTGTGAAGTCTTAAATACATCTTGCTATCTCATTTTCTTTCTTCTCTGTACTTCAGAGCAACTCTCAGTTATTTCACAAAGAGATGAAAAAAATCCTCAGAGGACAGCGTCGTGTCCACACCACCCAAAACTCCTTCTTGTCTGGGCTTGTTTCTGAAAAGAAATGAGCCTGATACCTCCCTATAATCAGGCATCCTAGAAAAGAGAGCCTTTGAAATTGTTCTTTACACAGAATTGTTAGCATTTTCTATCTTAGTGAGTCCATCTCAAATTCTTTTTAGGTCAAATTGCCATCCTTTCTCTATTTGCCTTTTTAGTCTTCCCATCAGGTGGTTTAAGAGAGTTGTAGTTTGTTTTGACAGCTCCATTATAACAGTGACTATTGGCTTGGTGACATTTGAGAAGAGGCTGATGATGTATCCTAGCTCTGGTGTACACAAGCCCTTTGTGTAGATACTTCCCTAATTATAAAAACAACAAATTTGTGAGGAAATGTTGCTTACTGATCATGATAGGCAAGTCAGAAAGAGACAGACACTTTGCATGAGAACAGGCAGCTCCACACTTCCAATCTGCCTGGTTGGGCTTTGGATGGACTGGTGGTGCCTTTTAGCAGGTAAAGTGTTGGAGCAGGGCTGGCGAAAATTTTCTAAAGGCCCAGTACTATTTCAGGTTTTGTGCGTCAGGCAGTCTCTGTCACATCTACTCAATGCTGACATTTTTTGTAAATGATAATGCTTCTTTTTTGCTTTAAAAAGATAGACTTTTATTATAAAAACAATAATGCAATATTTAAAAGTACAAATAAAAGAAAATCACAGCAAAGCCTACCACCCAGGAATCATTCTGGCCAACACCTGATGATTGTGGTAGACATCTCTCTTCAGATTGAAAGATGCTCCTTGACTTACATTAGGATTGTGTCCTGATAAACCTATTGTTGAAAATATTGTAAGTTGAAAGCACATTTAATACAGCTAACCTATTGAACATCATAGCATAACCTAGCCAACCTTAAACATTTAATATAGGTAACCTATTGAACATTTAGCCTACCATTGGACACAGTCATCTAAAACAAAGCCTATTTTAAAGCTTAAGTGCTGAGCCAGGCATAGTGGCACATGCCATAGTCCCAGCTATTGGGGAGGCTGAAGTGAGAGGATTTCTTGAGCCTAAGAGTTGGAGGCTGCAGTGAGCTATGACTGTACCATTACACTCTAGCCTAGGTGAGCACAGCAAGACCCTGAGAAAGAAAGAAAGAAAGAAAGAAAGAAAGAAAGAAAGAAAGAAAGAAAGAAAGAAAGAAAGAAAGAAAGAAAGAAAGAAAGAAAGAAAGAAAGAAAGAAAGAAAGAAAGAGGAAAAAGAAAAAAAAAAGCCTAAGTGCTAAATATCTCTTTAGCACTATATTGAATACTGTACTGAAGATGGAAAACAGAATGGTTGTATGGGTACTCAAGTACGGAAGTACAGTTTCTACTGAATGTCTATCGTTTTTGCACCATTGTAATGCTGAAAATCCAAAGTCCAATCATCCTAAGTCAAGAACCATCTATAATGATGGTAGCTAAAAAAAAAAAAATACATTAAAATAGATCAAATTTACACGCTATTTTTCATAACAAGGATCATGTTAAGCTTCACTTAAATTTAATCAAAAAAGTAAATTAAAATAAAAGTGAAGAAATTGTTGAATGTTAGATGAATGCTTCTTTTTATAAGTTATATCATGTCCTAAGAGATACACAACTAGTAAGTTATGTTGAAGGAGCATGACAAGTTAAAAGTTGGAGTCATGCTGTTTTTAGCTACATGTTTCAGTGTTAGCGATTATCTATTCTCTCCTTGTTATAAAAATGAGGCTACTTAATACAGTATAATCCTCTTTGCACCTTCTCCAATGACCCTCAACTATTATTTTAATAATTTTTCTCTGTTTTCAATCATAATTGCATTCCTGGATCTAAAATGATTTGGTTCTTAACCTCGGTCTTTTTCTCTTTCACCATTCTTTCTTCATTCCTGAGTTATTTGCTTTGATTTTTCTTTTATTCCCTGGAATTGGTCATCCAGGAATGTTTCACAGGCATGTGTTCTTTCAGTCTTCATGCTGGGAAATGTCTATCCATTCCTCTGTCATGTGCGGAGGAAACCCAAGCAACCCCATGGAAAGGTCAATGTGTAGATGAACTGAGGCCCCAAGTCAACAGCCCCAGCTAAGTTCCCAATCAACAGCCAGCACCCACTTGTCTGCCAGTGAGTAGATACTGCAGCCTCCCATTGAACTGCTCCACCTAATACTACAGGGAAGGAAGATGAGGCATCACTACCAAGCCCTGTCCCAACGCATGAGTATAATGTTTGGAGACACTTGATGTTTGGGGGTGGTTGTTGTGCAGCAACAAAATAGTAGAACACTGCTCAGTAAACATCTCTTGAGTGAGTGACCTGGGAAATCAATATTGTTAAAAGTCTATAATTAGGATAGCAGGATGCTTTGAATTATTTGTAGCACTTGAAAAAACACTTAGACAATGGAGAAATAATGGTAAAAATCTAAAAAAAAGAAAAAGAAAAGTATATACTAACAACACTGTTAAAAGGCCAACAGTTCTGTGATACCTATAAAAAGTGCTTTAGCAAACAGTAATGTGATATTCCTAATTTTCCATTAAGACTTTCCCTGTATCATGGTGACCCACCCAGAGAGATAAGTTCATTAGAATTGAAGTTCCACTTCTGCAGGGATGTTTTGCTATGTTGGTGGCAAGTATATTCTGAGAACTTAGAACAGTGCCCAGCACATAGTAGGCATGCAATACATATTGGTTAAATGAATGAGCAAATTGCAATTGGCTGAACCTCAATCCTAGACATCACGTGTACTTATACAAATTCTTTGTTTGGCACAGTATGTTTAAAAACGTTAACCTACTGGAAATAGGCCAACCCAGGAATCCTCAGCATCAGACTCAAGATGTTTCCCATTCGCTCATTAGGAATTTTACACTCCAGGCCCCGAAGCTCACATTGTAAGAAAGTGCTTGGAAATGATCTCTCGAGTACCCAGACTCCAAAACTTCTTCAGAAATATAATGGAGACACTTTCATTTGGCTTTCTTCATCATTTGTTTCCCTTTGTCATTGTGATGCTAATAACCAACAAAAAGGTGTTGTACATAGATGGAGTGGCAAGTGCATAATTCAGATGGGATAATCAGGTGGTGAATTATCGAAAGTAATAATATATGTATTAAAAGCAATAATAGCATATTGTTTTGGTTATGTAATAGGCATTTTATTTCAATCATCCTAAAAGCAGGAACAGCTGCTGGAGTTGGAACAGAGAAAGATTAATTGGAGACCATGGAACAAATCCCTCTGTTGATAACACTCCAACTTGTAGGTTTGGATTCAGTGGCACCAGAGTCCAGATTGTTCCCTAGCAAACAATAGCAATCTGGGGGTATGACTCAGGAAGCTGACACATGGTAGACAACCAAATCAGGCAAGCACTAACTTTGAAATTGAAACTTTCATTAATATTTACTAAAACATCTCCTCTACTTGAAGGCTTGGGAATATGCTGATATTTTGCATGTCCAGCAACAAATCAACAGCTCAGATTATAAGAACAGAAATGAATGAGACCTAGACAACGGAAATGTTTATAGACCACATAGCTATTAAATGTATACATATACATGTACATAGGTAGTTGCTGCCCATATACAATATAGCTATGGAAATGTGGCCTCCCTATCCATTTTATGTTACTTGTGTTGGACTAAAATTTAAAGTGGGTTTGTGGCATATTTGATGTGAAACCCATGTCTATTGATATCTCCCATAACTATGTTATTTACTCTCCTATGTCCTGCAGATTTCAAATGTAATTTAAACATTATGTGGGGGATATTTTGTTTGTTTTTGCTTTTACTGAGAAAGAAGCCATAAAATAGAAGTTGGCAGATTTTTTTTTTTTTTTTTTTTTTTCTGTAAAGGACCAGAGAGTAAATATTTTTGGCTTTGCAGGCCACCAGACTCTGTTGTAGCTACTTAGCATGGCCAACATGGCTGGAAAGCAGCTATAGATAATATGTAAATTGGCAACCTGACAATAAAACTTTATTTATAAAAACAGGTGCAGGCTGGTCCTGGTAGAGTTAACACATTTACTTAAATGTATTAGCATTGTGGTGTGAAAGACTACAGAGGCATTCCTCAGGGCAAGAGTAGACAAGAGAGGGAGGTAAAATATAAGTGAGAGAGACATCCTGAAGTTGCCAAATAAATGCAGGAAGTAGGGGTAGAAATGTTGGCTCTCTAAGAGGGTTAGCCCACTGATTTGACATTATTTACACCATCACTGAAAACCTGAGCGCATTGCAGCTATTCTAAACCAGTATTCCAGTAACACTGAAAGTAACCATTCGTTTGCTTTAGATTGTCTTGAATGTGTGACAGATATTTAAATATCTTAAAGAGCCATAAAAAATATAAATAAACTTGCACTAAATGCTGTCTTATTTTTTAAATACTGATTATTTTTCTAGACTGTGAATCTGGAACTACTTGGAGCTCATTGCATATTTCATGAGGAATTTTAATTTTAATAAACAAGAAGACTACAGTCACTCTGCATAATGATGTTTTCATGAGTGAACCACTCCCTATAGCAGGGTGATCCCATGAGATTATGATTGGACCATATCATGGAGTGGGCTATACCATCTAAAATTGTGTACACACATTCTGTGATGTTTGCACAATGACAAAATTGCCTAATGATGCACTTTTCAGAATGTGTCCCCATCCTTAAGTGATGCATTACTATATTTACTTCAGTAGGTTTGAATGGAGTCAAGAATTTCAGCCTGGGGCTTGAGCAATGGCTATTTGTTTAGTAACACATGTACACCGGAGAATAGAATAATGCATCTTTTGTGGGTTATTCTTGGAATACTGTAATGAATAGCTTCTAATCTGTAATATATCAAAGGAACCAGAGCAAGTTTGACAACCGTATTAGTTTCTTAAGTCTGCCATAACAAAGCACCACAAACTGTGTGGTGGTGTGGTGTATACCACAGCAATTGATTATCTCATAGCTCTGGAGGCTAAGAAGTCCAAGATCAAGGTGTTGTCAGCAGGATTGATTTTTTTTGAGAGCTGTAAGAAGGAATCTATTCTATGACTCTCGCTTAGGTTCTGATATCCTCAGGCATGCTTTGGTTTGTAGATGACGTTCTTTTTTATTTTATTGTTTATTCTTTTCTTTATTTCTTCTGAAAAATGGGATACATGTGCGGAACGTGCAGGTTAGTTACATAGGTGTATGTGTGTCATGGTGGTTTGCTGCACCTATTGACCCATCCTCTAAGTTCCCTCCCCTCAACCCCACTCCCAACAGGCCGTGGTGTGTGTTGCTCCCCTCTCTGTGTCTATGTGTTCTCAATGTTCAACTCCCACTTATGAGTGAGAACATGTGGTGTTTGGCTTTCTGTTCCTGTGTTAGTTTGCTGAGGATGATGGCTTCTTATGTTTTCACATCATTTTCCTTCTCTGGACATCTGAGTCTTTGTTGAAATTTCCCCTTTTTGTAAGGACATTAATCGTATTGGATTATTCCCCACCTAATGACCTCATCTTAACTGACTTGCTGCAAAGACCCCATTTCCAAATAAGGTCATAATCATGGTACTGGGCATTAGGACTTCAACATCCTTTTGGTGGACACAAATCAATCTATAACATTTTATGGGGTTGCTTCACTTCAGCTCTGAAACTAAATTCAATCTTGCAGGAATGGTTATAAAAGCAAGAGAAAATTTATGGTCAATTATGATTCTAGTGCTAAATCAGCTTCAACATTCATCTTAGCAATTAAAATTACAATTCTAAAGAAGCTGATATTTTTATATTGAATATTTTCCATTTATGTGTTGAATGTTCTTTTGCAAGTAAAAATTATATCCAACTTTCAGAAAGATGTGCATAGTTTAGAGTAAGTCCCTTTCTGGATTAATTGTCTCTGCATGGAAAACACCTTAAAACATTTTACGGATTTTTTTGAGGGGAAATAAGGTCAGTTGTTTGCCTCCTGGAGTGGATAATAAATGGTTAAAAATCTGCTAAGAGTCATTAAAGCACCTTGCCTTTATATTTTGATCCTCAAATCAGATCATGTTGGCTGTCAAGTGATCTGAAATGCTGAATGGAATATTTGAAACTGGGACAGTCCCTGAATGTCAAGAGTGAGTGTCATCTTAATCTTAAGTCTTCAAACTCCTTCCTCAACCACATCTTCCAAATACAGGCAGTTTTGTAAAACAGGTATTTTACCCATATCTGCAATATCTAGTGATGTCAAATTCATACCACCATCATCAATTAACGTCACTGAGATACATATGGCACAGGAAAACATGTTGGCAATGAGCATGCTGGGAATTTTCATCAGTTATTATTACAACACAGTTCAAGAAGAAAATTGGACAGACATGTCACTGTCAATTTAATCAGACCTGTATTCTTGACCATTTCATATCTGTAACAAGATGAGTAAAGTTTGTGTAATGGAGTTGAATTAAATTTTCTTTGGAGTCATGTTTGAGGAAATATCTAAGTTCCTAGAAGAAACTCAGATTAGAATATGTTCTTTCACAATCTTTGGAAATTCTTCACATATACCTGGGTTCACCAATGTCCAAGACAGTAAGATGTGCAGTAAGTGTTACGTGTAGATTAAACAGATGTCAGAGCAAAACTTCAAGCATAATTGTAATTCTTCACCGTGTCAGGGCGATAGATATACATGTCCTGGAAGCCTCACACGGCCCAAGACTTTTTACTTCAAGCTTTAAACCAAGTACAGCTGTATCAGCTAGTCATTACCACAGTATTGCCACATAACAAAATGCCTGAAAGTTTATTTTAATAAATCAACAAACCCTTTTTTTCTTCTCAATCAAGTATCTGTGTATTGGTTGACTCAAGGTCACCTGGGCATGGCTGATGGGGTTTGGCTTGGCTGGAGCTGTAGGTTGGAATCACGTCTACTTTATGTGCCTCTCTTCTTCCTTAGTACAGCAAGCTATCTAGAATGGGTTCTTCTCATGGTAATAGCAGAACCATAGGAGAGATGAGTGGAAACATGTGTTGTCTTTTCAGGCCTGGACTCGACTAGCAAACCATCACCTCTGCCTTTGCTTCTCTGACCAAAGCAAGTAACTTTGCTGTGTGGGCAGAAAAATGGTCCCCCAATGATAGATCTGTCTCAATCCCCAGCAACTGTTAATTGATATATTACCTTACATGGCAAAAGGGACTTTGCAGATGTGATTAGGTTAAGGACTTGAGATGGGAGATTATTCTGGATTACCTAAATGGGCAGGAAGATATGAGTGTGAAGGAGATATCATCGTGGAAGCAGAGGTCAGAGTAATGCCAGTGTTGGGGCTGGGGCATGAATCAAGTAATGAGAGCAGCCACTAAAAATTGAACAGCAAGGAACTGATTCTGCCCTAGACACTCCAGGAGGAGCAAAACATCCTGACTTTAGCCCTGAAAGAACGATTTGTAGACTTCTAACCAGCCCAATGTCACAAATAATCCCCCTACTTTCCCAAAATCCTAATGAGGACCAAGAAAGGACAGAGTTAGCAGTAACACTAATATGCTGTTAAAGTTTCATCAGATTCCTTAGTCTTTCTGGACCTTATTTGCCTTTTGTGTAAAAATGTGATGCTGTGATAAGTGACTAAGGTTTCTTACCATGGTAAGATTTTTGTGTTAGTCATGGTTCTCCAGAGCAACAGAACCAACAGCCTGTGTGTGTATATAGAAAGAGATTTAGTATAAGAAGTTGGCTCATGACATTATGAAGGCTTACAAATCCCAAGATTTGCAGGGCGAGTCTGCAAGCTGGAGACCCAGGAGAGCTGATGGTTTAGTTCCATTATGAGTCTGAAAGCCTAAGAAGAAGGAGAGTCAATGGTGTGGTTCCAGTCTGAAAGCTAGCAGGCTTGAGACCCAGGAAGAGCCAGTGCTTCAACATGAACCCTAAGACAGGGAAAAAAGCCAATGTCTCAGTTTGAAGGCACTCAGGCAGGAGGAATTTCCTCCTACTCAGGAGAGGATCAGCTCTTTTTGTTCTATTCAGGCCTTCAACTGATTGAATGAGGTCCATGGGTTTTGAATCTCATCCAAAACCCATCTCACAAAGAATAATCTTTAACCAAATATCTGGGCACCTCATGGTGCAGTCAAGTTGACACATAAAATTAACCACTACAATTTTAAACTGAAGTTTTAGAATAGCCTTTGAACTCAATCCAGTCCAACTGGTGACCCATCCATAAGCCTACTGTCTATACCTCCATAGCAATGAGTCTTTGATTTGCACAAGAATCTACATGGAAAATAGTGGCATGATGTTCAGCATTAACCATTGATGGCATGGAAATTCATACCAAGGAAGGAGAATTCTTAGGACTTAAAATTAGAGGCTGCGATCCAATTTGAGTATCATACCATTTATTGCTTGAATACTGAATGCATAAAATTAGATCATTGTAGGAATTGGCAGGGGTGATATTTTTTCTATCCACTTCCATCCTGGCCCGTGCCTAATTTGCCCTAACTATCTATCTTTTTATGCAGCTGCACAATCTCTCTTCATTGAAACAGGCACAGCCTTTCTCTGTGTTTGCTGCAACTGGGCTATTCCTCATGATTTAGTCAACTGCCCATGGAATCCCAATTTGCTTCTGGCCTCTTTGGCTCACTCTGTGCATGTCACACAAGTATTTAAGTAACTGTGATAAATTCAAGTTAACACATCAAAAATAGAAAGGAAAAGAGGACTTGAAAGAAAAGAATGAAGCAGGGGGAGGAAGAACTATAAAAAGACGGAATAAAAATACAAGAAAAGCAGCTACCAAATTGCAGAAGATGGGGGAGAGAAAGCATCTAACATTTCAGTAGAAGGGAGAAATAAAATGCAGGCAGGCAGATAAAAGTGGAAAAGTATAAAGAAAATTTTAAAAAGGAACGGAAAGGGAAGATAAGAAGATAAGCCAAAATGAGATGGTTAAAAATAGAATGATCATTGCCTTTTAGAAGATAGTCTAGGGAGTCTAGGAAAACAACCCCTTCTTCTAACTTTCCAGCCTGACAGTGCTCTGTGCAATGTTTCTGCTGGCCTGAGCACCCTTTCTACAGTTAAATATGATTAAGAGGATTTGGGGGAAACAGAAGATTCTGAAACAACTCATGTGTGCATCTGTAGCTCTGAGGTTAACACATTTCCAATTATTTCAAAATAACAGAGAAAATACAGATAGGAGATGTCAACGTTATCAGCCACATTAATGTGTATTTGATAAATATCATGACCTCAAACAAGCATGCTAAAACAATTCTGTTTTTCAGATTTATGGGTTCATATGTAAACATTTCCAAAATGATCAACCAACTAAAAAAACAAAAAAGAAAAAAAGCCTTCCACAAGCTTTTTATTCACCTTCTGGTGTAGGTAAGGACAGTAAGTAAGAACACACATACACACAAACACACACACAACAAGCAGACACCACCACCACCAACAAAAACCTAGAAATTCAATTGGAAGTGTAAGATGTGACTTTTAGTCCTTGTTTCTTCTTGTCAGTCAGGTTTTTCCTCAAAGTAGGAAAGCCTATTTAAGAGTCTTCTTAAAGTCTATTTTCTTCCAAAGATTCACCATACAAGTGGAGACCTGTAGACTCCTAGATCTAATGTGCACTCCAGTTTGCCAATCTAACAGAAGGACAAACACTTGGAATGCCATGCAACAATGTCTCCGGATCACTTGCAAGTGGACGCCCAGAACTTCAGAAAAGTCAGAGACAGACTGAGTCACCTCAGGCAACACTGTGAATGTAGAATTAAATGTTTTTGGTTTTTTTTGTTTTTTTTTTTTTAAGAGGTAGGAAATGGATGCATGATAAAATGTCTTGATTTTGGTCAGAACAAGCAAACCTTCCGCATTTCTTCACCTTTAAAAAGTGAGCTCAGAGAAAATCCTCAAGTGAGAGAAGAGTGAATCTAGCATTTTCAAGACTCTTAGGAGGTCAAGGGCCCTAAAAAGAAAGAGGTGAATGCATCTAAAATCACAGATGAGAGAACTGAGGTTAGGACATTAGTATCATATCCTAGACAAAGTAGCTAGGCAAAAAAGCCAGAGTGCCACATGGGTTTGTCTAACTCCAAGAATGTTACTCCTGTGCACTATTTTCCCAGGGACATCATAGCCCAATAAGCCTAGGTGTTTCTGGAAATAAGAAGCTGTGACTTAACCATACCAAATCTACTTATGCTTGATGATTTGAAAAAAAAATTGATTTTTAGTTTTACATTAAAATTACCATGCATATTTCATTTAAAAATAGGCCAAAAACCAAAGTTAAAACAGAAGCCTGCCTACTGATGGCCCCAATTCATGCACGAGTTAAGCTATTTCAAACCACATCCTCAGTTCTTCCCAAAAGTTTGCATTCATTTTCTCATATCTCTTTTTCTCCCTCTAAGCTGTATGTTACCTGAGGGCAAAAATTGAGCTTTCATCTTCACAACTCCTCAAGAATTATGCACCTGTGCACTCAGTAAATGCTTGTTAAATTTACTTTACTAACAACGAAATACACCACTGAAGTATGTGAGTTTTTAGACTGTTTAATTACATGTAATTCTTTACCTTCACTGCATGCAAGAAGTTACCTCCATCTTGTCAGAAGGCTATCTCTAGGAAAGCAGAGGGCTAATTCTTTCTGTTCAGTTTTCATTCTTCTTTTCTTCACTCTGCAACATGGCTGGTTTTCTCTACATTTCTAGTTGGTTTAGGTTTGTAGACTGCCATCCTTGAGCCATGCAGCTCCCCTAGGTTTGTACCTTACCTTACCATGAGTTGAAGTAAAATGCAGCACTGACATAGCTATGAGAAGAGTCCAACTGCCACATCAATAGGATACAGATGAATTATTTTAGCTTTTTTCTTTTGCTAGCTTGTTGAAGTTTCTGCCCAGTATACCTTTTAATATCCCTTACAGAAAGTTCCATGCAAAGAATTCCACTAGATTTAGTCCCAAGGAAATTGAAGGACAATTTTTCTTGTATTATAAAATAAGAGAGAGCTTTGTTCTGTATTTTGTTTTGACATGGCTACTAGAAAGCCCAAAGGTACCTTCTCTGATCAATGATGGCAACAATAACATCATTGTGTAGCTTTTGTTCTTTTGGCCTAGTTTCAATGATCCAGAGTTTATAGTAAATATGTCAGAATAGTAGCTACATTTATATGGAGTTCATTACTTGGTAGGCACTAAATGTTTTGCATTTATTAACCTATTTAATTCCTACAGCAACCAATTAGAAAGTGTTATTATTATTATTATTATCCCCATTACAGAGATGGGGAAACTGATAATGAGAAAGTGTAAATTTACTTTTCCTAGGCATTTAGGACATGCCAAGGAATTAGCTGTGTAAAATCTTAGCAACCATTCTCATATGTTTGGAGTTTTTACATAGCAATTATCCTCAAACTTTCTGGAAACAGACTCACCCCCACCCAGTACAATAGTAGTGGAATTAGGGAACTGAGGCACAGAGGGGTTCAGTAAGTTGACTAAGCTCACAAAGCCACAGAGAGTGGGGCTTGCATTTGACTCTAAGGACTCTGCCTCCAATAGGCTATTGAAGTTTCCTGATCTAATATAGGGGGTGGTGTTCAGGGTTTTGACGGAGTTCAGGGTTGGTGTTTTTGAGGAAAGAAGTGGAAAAAGAAAGTTTGGTGATGACAGTGGCTTGTACTGCACGTATTAATCAGCTGGAATAAAAGCAGGAGTGTGCAAATGTCCAAAATGTCCTTAGTCAGTTTAATTCCGGAAAACTTTATCGCTGACCCTTGAATGCCGATTGATTTCTTTCTCAGCTTTTTGGACAGAGTTGCTTGTTTTGCTGCCAAAAGAAAGAGGACAAGGCTTTTTAGGGACAATGTATCCTCATTCTCTCCTTCCCCAAGAGTAACATCAGAAGACTTAAAGTGATCTGGTGCCTCTGAGCTACTGTTTTCTGATTGATATTGTGTGCTGCGGGGAACTTCTAATTGGAATTCAGAGGATATCAGAAGGCAGATAAGATAAATCTTTGCATGCTACTTTTTTTATTCCATAGGGATTGTATTTTTTAGTGTGGTGTATTTATAATGCTGCAGCTGCCCTGAAGTAGGAATATTTTTCCAGGCAGTCAGGAAAAACTCGATTTACTCTAAAAGCAATTTTTAAAAGTACCCACTCCTCTATAAAACACATTGAACGCTGATTTTTTCTTTTTTTTACAAAGATGATAGCTAATTGCATTTTGGTCTATTCTATGACATTTCTCATCACAGCTGGGTCTCCCTTGATTACTTTAATTACACAGTGGATAAGTAAAGGTCATTTCATTTCAATCACATTTATTAATCACCCACATTTTCTCCTCATTAACATTTTCTCTATTTACATGAAGTGAAGCTCCTAAGTGATTCTATCAGAGCTATTAAGATGTTAATGTCAAGTCTGGCAGCAGTAAAGTACTCAATGAAGGGGGTTTTTGTTCCCCCTCCTAAACTGTGTTTGTTTTCATTTGGTGAGTATTAATAATTGAGACCAGGAATAATTCTAGGTCTAATGGGGCACAGATTACTGGTTACCTGTGGGAAATTCATTTATTTTTTCCTTTTGGAGAGGGTTCCACTGAGAGATGATGCCCTGGTGGGACCAAAATGGGGATTTTTCTGGACAATTCTGTAGGTCCTTTGATGAGCACTCATCCTTTGAAGGGTATAAACACTAAATTTACATCTTTGAAATACTAAATATGTTTCCTTAATATGTAACTAGACCAACAGGTATCAGTTAAAAAGAATTCACATTTTGGATGCTGTACATGCAGGCTTACTATGTAGTTACCTTGGAGACACACACACACACATGCACAAACTGTGGCGGGCCGCTTCTAAGGTGGCCTCCAGGGATCCTCCTCACCTGTTGGTATTGCAAAAACAAACAAACAAACAACAAAAAAAAACATTGCCCCAGACACTTGCTAGAAACAGCAAGGAAGGCCTTATGTAAGACTATTGCAATATGGGTCAAGACAATTGTAATAGGGGAGAGAAACTGAACTCAACTCTGAAGAAACAAGAAGTGGACTCCTTGGCCAGGTGAGATGGCTCATGTCTGTAATCCCAGCAACTCGCGAGGCTGAGGTGGGAAGATCGTTTTAGGCCAGGAGTTCAAGATCAGCCTGGGCAACAGTGAGACCTTGTCTCTTGTGGTGGTGTACCTATAGGCCCAGTTACTTGGGAGGCTGAGGCAGGATGATCCAGGAGTGTCAGGACGATCCAGGAGTGTGAGGCTGCAGTGAGCTATGATCACACCACTGCACTCCAGTCTGGGCAACAGAGTAAGACCCCGTTCCTAAAAAAAAAAAGAAAAAGAAAAAAGAAAAGTGGAAGAGACTTTAAGTGCTGGGAAAAAGCTTTAGAGGATTTTAGAGGGGTGGTTGCCCGATATGATGGGACATCCATGTTTGCTAACTGGTAGGGCTCGCCCACAGAAACTGAGAGATAGTTACTCTTCCTCCTTTGATGGTTATATTTCAAAGGTGTGGCTCCTAGGTTCTTGAGAAAGACATTCCTTGGTTGTAAAATCAGCACGGGGCTGGAACAAGGTTTAAATCTCAAAGGGGTAGAGAAAGAATTTGCATTTATGATTTCCCAAAGAAAGAGGGGCAAGGAGTTATGATGGTCTGAATATTTGTATCCCCCCCAAAATCCATGTTGAAGATGAATCTCCAATGCAATATTATTAAGAGGTAGGGTCTTTTGGGAGGTGATTAAGACATGAGGGCACATTCCTCCTGAATGGGATTAGTGCCCTTATAAAAGGGGCACAAGGGAACATGTTTGCCCTTCCACCATGTGACATACAGAAATTGTGAGATAACGTTTGTTGCCTTGGTAACTAAGTTTCATGGTATTCGTTATGTAACAGATGACTAGCACAGGTATACACAATGCATGCAGACACATGAACACACATCTACATATCAAATCATACAAATACCAAATACTGTATACAATAAATATTGCATGTTAATGTATGTGTATGTGTGAGAGAGACATCTAAGAAAAAAACTACATTCCCTAGTGGAAGGTGTAAAATCTTTGCCTGTTTAGCCTCTAACCTGCCTCTTACCAGGACGCTCAAATCATGCTCAGCTTTCCTTGTGTCTAGACATGGTGGTTCCTTGCCTTCCTTAAACATCTCACTCCTCCTGGACCCTGCATCTCTGTCACAGTTGTTTTCTGTGTTGGCATGTATTTTTTACTCTGAGGCCATAATTCATGCAATTCATATTTTAAAAGATGTCTCAAATGTCAAAATGTATTCACTCATTTATTCTTATTCACTAATTTATTCTTTTATTCAGTAATTCAATGTTTACTGAACTGGAGAGCAAAATAATAAGCAGGTCAACGGGAAACCTTTGGGCGTTTTAAACAGGTATGTGGCATAATCTGGAGTGTCTTATTACATTGCTTTGAATGCTATGTGGAGAGAGTATTTGGGTAGGGAAGAGGGACAGGAGAAGAAGTCAAGGAATTCGTTGAGATCATCCCAAGTGAGAATGAGAGTGTCTTGCACTAGGATTGCCGCAGTTATAGTTTGCAGAGAAACTGAATAGTCTTGTGATGTATTTTAGAGGTTGGATGTATAAGAATTTTATATAGATTGAACATGAATATAAGCCTAAATTGAGAAGAGGGCTGAAAACTGAGTCCTCAATCAATCAGCATTTAAAAGTTTGGTACAGAAAAATAGTAAAAAAAATAAAGTGAAGAAACCACCTGTGCAGCCAGAGGAGCACCAGGAAGTTGTAGGATATCAGCAACCAAGAGAAGAAAACGTTTCAAAAAAAAGGAGAAAAAATCAGCTGCGTGAGATGCTGCAGAGAGTTTGAGCAGCATGGGCTAAGGAGAGTGACCATTTGATTGGGAGTATCAATCACTAATGACATTTAAAGGCATATTTTCAGGAATCCATAGAAACAGAAGCCACTTTCAAAGGGTTAAAAAATGAGTGGTACATACACAAATTAAAGTAAGACAGTGATAATCGATAGATGGGGAAAAGGGGATTTGATAATATTCAAGTGAGAGGTAGGTTAACACTATTTAGCAACTCGTGATAAAAAGAATTTTAAAAATCCAATAAAGACTACCTACCACAAATACTCATCAAGCATTGTAATTTATGAAAATATTTTAGAAAAGGTAATTTGAAAGTCAAAAATAATGCAAAGTTATTCATTGTCACCAATATTATTCAAACATTGTACTGGGAGCTCTAGCTAAAGCAGTAAGACAAGAACAAAAGTGAAAAATGATGAGGAAAACTTGTCATTATTTGTAGCTGTAAAATATCTTGCACAGTAAACCCAGTGGATACTCAGATCAAGTGTCTACATTATTAAGAAATTCAACAATGTCTCTGGATAAAGATCAACACACAGAAAGCTCTAGTGGTCTGTTACATCATCATTAGACAAATTTGTAAATGTAAAAGGAAAATGATCTCATTTACTGTAACAACAAAGTATCTCAAGTACCTAGGGATACACCTAATAAAGGAGGTTTAAATTCTATATACATAAAAGCTATAAAATAAAATTAAATGACGTAGAAAGACCCAATAAAAGAAATGACATAAATTGTTTGATAGGTAGACTTGCTAATAATGATATTGATTATCCAGAAAGCAATGAATATACACAAAGGGCATCCAGTAAAAGTCCTAACAAGTTTTGCTTTGTTGGTATTTGGAAAACATTTAAATTTATGAATAATAATAATTTTCCGCAAATACCAGAATAATTTTGAAAATTCTGAACAAAGAACATAAAGGGGTTCCTTCATAACTTAAAATCAAGATGTACTACAAAGTGCTATAATAAAATCATAGAATGAGGAGTTCAGAAGCTGATCTACAAATATACGCCCTTGCATATATTGAATTCAGTAAAAAATAAATTTCTATCTCATAGCATAGACAGGGATAGATTAAGACCTAAAGACAAAAAACAGAGCTTTGAAAACATTTGGATAAAAATGGCTAATATTTTATAGTTTCAGGGTAAGAAGTAAATTTTAAAAGTCATATGTAAAAATGAAACTCATAAACAAAAGATTGATAAATATGTTTGTATCAAAATCTAAAATGTCTTCATTATATGAGTCACCACACATTTAAAAGTTAAAGGTGCATATCAGAATAGATGAAGATCTGTCTATCATCTATCTATCTATCTATCTAATCTATATATCATCTGTCATAATCATCTATCTATCTATATCAGACCAAGATATTATTGTTTAAAATATAAAAATCTAACAAGCCAATTGGAAAAAAGACAAAAAGATCAAAAGAAAAATGAATAAAGGTTTTGGATGAAAAATTCACCAACATATGTAAATTAGTACTAACAACAATTGTATGCAATAGCAACAACAGTTTGAATTTGGGACATGCATGTATTTGGGAAAATGCAAATTGAAATAAAAATAAGATACACTTTTGTATTCATCCTGATTGGCAAAATTTCTGAATCTGACCATACTGTATTGACAAGGACAGTATGTGTGAGTAGTTTGCAAATATTTGGTAAAGTGGCAAATGTACCTTCTCTGTGTCCCAGCAGTTTCACGCCTGCGATATGCCCTACAGAAGCTGACATATATAAAGATTCATCCGAGGAGGAAATGTCTGAGAAGTACATTGGATTTCAGAGTAGATGGAGTCCATAATCTTTGCCCTCATCATGTCTGGCTTATGCATCCAACAAAGAATTTATCATGTTCTGCAATTATTTGCTGATATGTATAACAAGAGGCTCACTTTGAAGTTTGGGTCAAAACTCACAGAGGACAGATGTCAGACACCCAAGTTAGGGGTGAAACCCAAGGGCACATTTTCAAAGTAGATGATGAACTCATGCAAAGATTATGAAATCCTTCTTTAAGAAAAAGGTGACATATGAAAATTTTATGGTTAGAAATTTTTTTTAAAAAAATGCTTTGTTTTTGTCTTTCTGTATTTAAAATAAAACCTTTAAAGTAAGAGGACTTCCTCACTCAAAGCGATGACTTTATCAGTAGCTATAGGCCTTTCTTTACTGTAGGACAACCTTCCAGTTTCCATGCTTGTGTTGTTGCTGTTGTACAAATTCATGCAATTAAAAAATGTTGCCATAATTGGTGGTTAGCCAACTAATAATCTTCCAATGTGTGTCTATGGGGAAGCAAGGTATTATGTAGAAAAAAAATTTGAAGGTTAACTGCAAAACAGCCTGTTTTACTCACCACTGAATCTTCAGTAAAGTATTTGTGGAATAAAGTTCTCAATTGTCCTCTCTCCAAAGTTGTTTTCTAGCTACCCACCTCCATATGTCATTGATACAACTATGTAAATCAAAAGAGCAAACTTTCTGAGGATAAAGCATAGTCGGTTTCAGCTGACATGATGTGTTAGCTACTTAGACCCACAACATGTTGGTTTTATACACAGAGACTGTACATTTCTTCTTACCTGAGATAGTGCCGGTTTATGTCTTTGGCTCCAATAATTTTCCCTTTTAATAATACAAAAGGCCAGGTCTGAGCAATAAATTATATCGTTATCCTTTAGAAATTAACAACAACAACACTTGCCAGCATTTATTAACTACTTTCTTTTTGCCAAGTACGGTTGCTAAGCAAATAACTCATTTAATCTTTTATAATCCTATTATGAGAACCTTTAGAGATCAAGAATATGAGACTTAGGCACATAACTTGTTCAAAGTCACAGTTCTATTCTGTATGTATAAGGAATGCAATTTTGTAACATATGTCAAAGAATATGTACTTCACACTATTTTCCAAATAGCTGTTATTTCTGTTTTAACAGTAATTATTTTAAAAGTTGGTATTGTTTTAAGGTTCCTTTTACTATTCCCATAAATGCAATTTTGGTGCATTTCAATACAAATATTTTAAATAAGTTTAACATACTATTAATTTACATATAGAATATATTTAAGATATTATTAATAAAATAATACAAATATTTAAAATAAATTTAAGATATGCCTGGAAATGCACCACAGTCTTGGATCCTTAATGAGTACAAAATAGACCCTATAGCTGGAATCACAAGACGTCTTGAATTACAGAGAAGTCTTACAAGCATGTGTCTGATTTAATTCCCCAGCATTGAATTCAGGAATGTATGTGGACCAGGCTGTGCTTGCCGAGAGAATCAGAGGATGATAAATACAGACTTTGTGCATGCTGGAGAAGTAGGTACTCCTACTTCTCAAGGGACCCTCCCTCACAGGGCCATCATGCACAGCTATGCCCTGGGCAGACTACCCCTTCCTTGCCCATCCCTCCCTTCCCTGTGGATTTACAAGCACATTACCTGTGCTGATAGCTCTGCTGTGTATTCTGGCTGCACTGACATCTCTCTGTTCTTTTAAAATAGTAACCCCAGTTGTATTCACTTGAATTTATTTCCGTTGAGACATTCCATTGCATCCAAGCCATCTTTAGTCAATACAGTGCTTGTGCAATAAGATTATGCCCTGTAGCCAATGCTGTCAGTGCATCGTTCATATCACTGGAACTTTAGCCACTTCATTTTGCCAATAACTTCCAGAATCATGGAAAGCTTATCTGCCTGTGTGCCCTGGGCCCCAAAGTGCTGGGTAACTGACGCTCGCCTGTGCAGTTTTCCGTGGATGAGTGCTGCAAGTTGGTATACAATACCCCAACTTCCTTGCTACTTCAGTGAGATGATTCTAGAACTTGTACCTTGCATTATTCTCTACATTTGCCTGTGAGGTTTAGCACCAGTTGCTTCCCATGGTAGCTGGCTTAATAGGGCCCCTTCCCGGTTTCACTTCCCCTCTTCCCCACCAGGGGGCCTGCACCTCCAAATATACCACGGAGGTTCAGGATCTGTTTGTGAGAGCCCCACTTTAAACAGGTCCATCTCTGATCCCTTCGGGCAGTCTGTTTATTTCTCTAGTAGCACCTAGCTCAATTGTGATGGTGCAGTTATTTGTGTATTTCACATCTGTCTCCTTTGCTATGTGGTAGGTGTCCTGGATGAAGTACCTTGTGTCTGTCTAGTTCACATAAGGCTTGGCAAATGTAGATGCACAATAAATACTTATTTTAAAGATTCATCAATGAATTTAGTGAAAGCTGTGTTCACTAAATCCCAATGGGCACAACCTATGAGCTCAAAGACTAAATGAGCCCTGAGAAAACAAATCAGAAACAGAAGGTGGCAAACCAAGGTATTAATATTTCCCATTCTTGGGAGAGGGAGACAATCACAAAAAAAGTCTTTAGAATGAAGGCTTCAGGAGGAAAGAATAAATGAGAACCATCAGGCTCCCTGCTTCTGAGTCGCATTATTGCATTCTTTTTGCTGACTCTCACCTGAAGATTTGCCCATGAATCTAAGGGGAATGCGCTGAAACCCAAAGTAAACCCATAGCTAGAAAAAGTGCTGCAGTGGTGGCTCACATGGCTAGCTTAAAAACCCCGGTGTCATTGCTTTTAGGAGACTTAGGATCCTTCCAGAAAAGCTTTAGGAAAAATCCAGAGACTGGGATCCCTTCTTATGAAAGATACCTAGGCTCTGAAAACAAAAGATAAGGATTAAGTTTAAAAAATTATCTTAATAGACAAACATTTTACTCAATGCTTGAGAGATTTTAATTAGCTTCCTTTATCGGTGGCTGTTTTCTTAGCCAACTTTTATTATTGCTAATAATATTATTATTAAAACTCTAATTTATTTTCTATATACTTGCCTGTCAAGTGGATTAACCATAATTTGTTCAGTGATATCTTTATTTTCTATGTTTAGGTTATTTCTAATTCTTTGCTATCATTAGTAATATTCTGAGATGAGTCTCTGTGCTTAATATTTTTTGTTTTTGGATTATTTTCTTAAGGAAAGATACTAAAAAAATTTGCTCCTTATTAACACAACTTTTACTCCAGTTCTTCCCTAAGCTTCAAGACCCAGTCTGACCTTCCAAAGCCATGATCTTCTAGAGAAACCCCATTGCACTTGGGTAATAGTTAGGTGAAGATTTCTTCAACTAGCATGTTCTGTGCTGTCTCCCAGCTTGGGGGCTGGTTAAGGTCTTGGGGATCTTCACCTAGGATGTATCCACGCTTTCAAATCCATGCCCTCATTCCATTTTGCATTCAATAAATGGACCCAGATTCCAACTCTTGTCTACCTTTTGCCCTGATTTTACCTCACGTACAAGGGCTAGGTTTTTGAGCCAAGCCTTCAGCCTGATCTCCTCTAGTGTCCTTATAGGGTCCTTATTGCAGTTGCATCTCCATATTGACAGCTGAGCTCTATACCTGGATACTGGACGCAGGTCCAACACGATGACTCCTTCCTTTCCTTGAAGGCCCAAATCTGAGGTTATACATGTGTCCTCAAGAGAAGGAAGACTTGTTTGCAGAGCACCTAAGAAAATAAATTTTTGCCGGGCGCGGTGGCTCAAGCCTGTAATCCCAGCACTTTGGGAGGCCGAGACGGGAGGATCACGAGGTCAGGAGATCGAGACCATCCTGGCTAACACGGTGAAACCCCGTCTCTACTAAAAAATACAAAAAACTAGCCGGGCGAGGTGGCGGGCGCCTGTAGTCCCAGCTACTCGGGAGGCTGAGGCAGGAGAATGGCGTAAACCCGGGAGGCGGAGCTTGCAGTGAGCCGAGATCGCGCCACTGCACTCCAGCCTGGGTGACAGAGCCAGACTCCGTCTCAAAAAAAAAAAAAAAAAAAAAAAAAAAAAAAAAAAAAAAAGAAAATAAATTTTTGAGGGAATACTTTTACACTGTTGGTGGGAATGTAAATTAGTACAACCACTATGGAAACCAGTATGGAGATTCCTTAGAGAACTAAAAGTAGAACTACCATTCTATCCAGCAATGTCACTACTGGGTATCTACCCAAAGGAAAAGAAGTCGTTATATGAAAAAGACACTTGCACACGCATGTTTATAGCAGTAAAATTCACAATTGCAAAGATGTGGAACAAACCTAAGTGCCCATCAACAAATGAGTAGATAAAGAAAATGCAGTATATATATACCATGGAATACTACTCAATCATAAAAAGGAACGAAATAGTGTCTTTTGCAGCCACTTGGATGGAACTGGAGATCATTATTGTAAGTGAAGTAACTCAGGGATGACAAACCAAATGTTGTATGTTCTCTCTTATAAGTGAGAGCTTAACTATGATGATGCAAATGCCTGAGAATAATATAATGGACTTTGGGGACCCAGGGGAGAAGGTTGGGAGGGTGTGAGGGATAAAAGACTACATATTGGGTACAGTGTACACTGCTTGGGTGACATGTGCACTAAAATCTCAGAAATCACTGCTAAGGAGTTATCCATGTAACCCAAAACCACCTGTATCCCAAAAACTATTGAAATAAAAATAAAAATTCAAGACGATAATAAAAATAAATAAAAGCAGAAAATAAACTTTTCATAGGTTAATTTCAATTTTTTAAAATCGAGTGCTGCCTTAGTCTGTTGGTGCTGCTGGAACAAAATACTTGAAATTGGATAATTTACAAAGAAGAAATGTGCATTTCCTCACAGTTCTGGAGGCCAGGAAATCAAAGATCAAGGCACTGACAGATTCAGTTGTCTGATGAGGGCGACTCTGTGCTTCCAAGATGGTGCCTTGTCACTGCATCCTGCAGAGGGCACAAATGCTGTGTTTTTATGTGGTGGAAGGTGGAAGGTGGAAGGGAAAAAGGAACCAATGCTAATTCCCTCCAGAGCCCTTTTATAAGGTTGTCTTATGAGGATCCACCCTCGTGGCTCAATCACATCCTAAAGGCCCACTTCTTAACCATATGACATTGACTGTGAATTTTAGAGGACACATTCAGGCCATAGTAGGTACCCAGTGTTTAAAACGTAAATTAAGTGTCCCATTTAATTTTATTGGAATGAATTGGGGAAGATAGGTTAATAAAATAGTCAGTGTATATAGTATATATGATATCTGAGAGTCCACATGATCAATTCTATTTACGTAATCAAAATAAGCGTAGAGAAATAATTTTTTACCAGGTCTCAGAGATATGAATTATTTATATTTTTTAGAATTCAAAATTGACATTTGTGTATTTACTCTGACAATAGAAGGTATAGAGTAAACACGTAGCCACAGATTTTATTTCCTAAAGTGGTGGTAGCATTAATTATTTTGTATATATGTATACTCAGAAAATTCAAAATTTGCTTTTTGCTTTTGAACTGAACAGAAAATGACCAAGACGGCTCATTGTGAAATCGTTTAATAAGCCAAGATCACTCTACAACTCTTCATTGAGGTACTGTGTAAACAAAGGCATTGTGTAATGCCAGCTGGTTGCCATGGCTACCTGATTTTTAATATGCCTTTAAATAACGTATAGTTCAATATTCTTGGAAAGTTAGACAAGAGACAATTTTCACCCTTAATGAACATCATGATTAATTAGAGCTGGCCGATAGAATTGGGACCAAAACGAATTTGGGGCATATGCTGTGCTTTAAAATAAACATTTGTTTCATGTCTGGGAAAAGAAGGCTGTGTTTGCTAACGAAGCATATAGGTGTATAGACGCCAGGCAGGCCACGGCACTCATCGTGTCCTTCTTCACCATGACTTTATGTGGGTCAGAGGAACCCTGAAACAGTGCTCAACATGTGTCCCAGGGTGAGCCTGCTCAGGGAGAAAAAGAAACACAGGAAACACTCGGTGTCTATGTTTCTAGCTATATCTGTCTATGTCTATACCCACTTCTAGATCTATTTCTAAAACTTTATTTTTCCTTGTCTGTGACTGTGACTATAACTTCAACTATACTTACATTTACACCTACACCTATACTGTCTTAGTTTGTCCAGGCTGTTATAACAACATGTCATAGACTAGGTGACTTATAAGCAACAGACATTTATTGCTTACAGTTCTGGAGGCCATGAGTCTAAGATCAAGGCACCAGCAGATTTGGTGTCTGGTGAGGACCCACTTATTGGCTCATAAACGGCACCTTCTCCCTGTGTCCTCAAGTGGTGGAAGGGGCGAGGGAGCTCTCTAGGGGGTCCCTTTTATAAGGGCACTCATTCCATTCATGGGGCTGTACTCTCATGATCTCATCACCCTCCAAGAGCCCCCCCTCCTAATATCATAACCTTAGGGGTTAGGATTTCAACACTTAAATTTTGGGGAGGTTCACAAACCTTTAGGCCATAGCATACACCTATACCTACATTTAACATTATATTTTTAACTACATGTATGTTTGCATCTACGTCTACACATGCACCTAAACCTATGGCTATGTCAATGCCTACAGCTACAATTGTAACTATTCATACATCTCCATCTACTAACCTATCTATAACTATACCTGCACCTTCACTTGTACCTATATTGTGTACATCTTAGTCTATATTTCGGTATCCTCATCCATGTTCTAGATGAACTTCCCTGAGCTGTGAGGCTGGCCTAAGGGAATTACAAACAATGTATACGTCATGTGTCATGAGCCAAGGCTTCCCAAGCCCATCTACTCCACCCCTTCTCCCTCCTACTCCCTGATCTGCCGCCATTTTCCAGAGCCTCATCTCATGCCATCACTAGGAATTCAGGATCCCTTTTCGGTCTTCCTTAGAGAGAGCAGAGAATCCTCCCCTCTCCATTCTCAGCCTCATAATAGTCTCTCTGGAGCCACACGTTGGCCCACAGAGGCTAAAATTACCCATGTCAATATGCAAAGTTGCTGAACCCCTTGATATTCTGCATTTCTCCATTTGAGAATAGCATTTAGGCTTTCCCTTTACATATCCAAATGGTCCATTCAGATATTTTGTTTCCCTGATATGGAAACTCTATCCTTCTCCAAAAATGAAGTTTGCCTCTCCTGATAGAATAAAGAAAAATGCCAACAGCTGTTTATCTACTTCTAATGATTGAGCTTCCAGGAATATTGGGGTCTGGCCTTAGAAAGAAATACATAATATTTTCCATTGCTCCTAGTAAAACGTCATCAAAATGTTCTCTAATTTAAATCCACTCTTGGGGTACATCCTGGATGCAGTCAGGCAGGGCTTTCAGAAATGGAATCATGGGCTGGGTGCAGTGGCTCATGCCTGTAATTCCAGCACTTTGGGAGGCCAAAGAGATTCTTAGCCCCACCTCAGATCTACTGTATTTGTCCATTTTCACACTGCTGATAAAGACATGCCCGAGACTGGGTAATTCATAAAGAAAAAGAGGTTTAATGGACTCACAGTTCCACGTGGCTGGGGAGGTCTCACAATCATGGCAGAAAGTGAAAGGCATGTCTTACACGGTGGCAGACAAGATAGAATGAGAACGAAGCAAAAGGGGTTTCCCCTTATAAAGCCATCAGATCTCATGAGACTTACTCATTACCATGAGAACAGTAAGGGGGAAACTGCCCCCATGATTTAATTATCTCCCACCAGTTTCCTCTCACAGCATGTGGGAATTAGGGAAGCTTCAATTCAAGATGAGATCTGGGTGGGGACACAGCCAAGCCATATCACCTACTTAATCGCAAACTCTGGGAGTGGGATCTGATAACCTGTCCATTTAACAAGCTCTCCCTGTGATTCTGATGCTGAACTCAGGTTTTCAAAGTGCTGACCTCAGCTATAAGCTCCTTAAGGACAAAGATTTTAATTTACTGCTGATGCAGCAATAATATATGGCAGGTAGTAGTTTTGTAACAGGGACTATACTGTAAAAATATTCCATTTTTTCCCACTTTGATTCTCTTTTTCATTTTTGAGCAGTCTTTCCTGGAGCTCTCTCAGGGGGATCCTCTGTTTGGGTAGGGATGAGGGCATGTGTGAAGGTTCATTCTCTTATAGAAGAAAGGGAAGGAGTGGTATCAGGGTAATGTTAGGTTTTAGGGGTTCACAACTAGAAAGTAGCCTTGTGACCCAGACAATAAAAACTCCTAATTCCTTATTTACATATTTAGTATTTCAAGAACTGTGCTTGGTGAGCCAGATCATAGAGCTTTATGCCAGGAAGAAATATCTAAGGAAATGGAAAAGCAGGAGGGGGCTCATGGTATTTTAGAAAGGGGCACAATGAGGGAGATTGAGAAAAACATCTATCTTGGCCTCCTATTGCTGCTATAACGAATTCTCTCACTTGGTGGCTTAAAACAACACAAGCTTATTATCTTGCAGTTCTGGAGGTCAGACGTCTGGAATGGGTCTCACTGGGCTACAATCAAGGGCTATGTTCTTTCTAGACATTTAGAGGACAATCCATTCCCTTGTCTTTTCTAATTTCTAGGGGCTGCCTGCATTACTTACTTCTTGGGTCCCTTGTTCCATTTTCAAAGTCAGTAGCATGGCGTCTTCCCATTTCTCTGTCTCTCTCTGGCCTCTGCTTTCATCCTCACATCTCCGTCTCTCATTCTCACCCTTCTGCCTCTCTCCACAAGGACCCTTGTGACCACATTGGGCTCACCTGGACAACCCAGGGTCATCTTCCCATTATAAGAGCTTCACTTAATCACATCTGCAAAGTCCCTTTGTTGTGTAAGGTGACATAGTCTTAGGTTTTGGGGATTAGGATATGAATATCTTGGCAGGGGGGCATTATTCAGCTTACCTAGCACCCCTGCTGCATTCAGCTGCAAGAGGTCTGGTGCAGATGTGACTGTAGAGCACAAAGTGCCTGGGCCCTCGATCATATGCAGTCCTTGAGTTAGAGTAGCATGTCCTCAGATATGCTGCTGATTTTACAGAGAAAGGACTATGCCTATCTGATAGTTTTCTACTTTATTAAGCATGGCATAGTTGTAGTATAACAGTCTCTGCATGTTTGTAATGCAGTCCTCTCAATTGCTTCTTAATTTTTCAGTTTGTGAAGAAAGCACACCTAGAGCACAGTGTCACTCAAAACTATAATGATAATACAAAACTATGCAGCCATCATTAATCCATGTTAGCTCTTCACCAATGTTTCTTAAAACACCAGCTATTGAAAAAAGATATTTCTAAGTGACAGGGAAGACCAGACTGCTAAGTTACCTTTTGTCATGGAGGTGTGATACTTGGTAAGGGATCTCATTCCAAATGCACCTGCCTGACACCATTGGACAGCTCAGCCCACTCTGCAACTCTTGGATCTCCCACTGGTGCGTGGGAATGGAGGAGTTAAACTGTGGTGATGCAGGGTGGTGGGCAGATGACTCTTAACTCATCTCCTCTAACTGTATGAACATTGAGAAGTGGGAGACTGGGAACAACTCTAGAGGAAATTGCTTTTGAGTATCTTGGGAGCGTCTTTCAGACAACGCTAACCTCAAAGATATCTTTTCCAGCCTAGGGCCAATGGATTACATAAACTCCCTTCCACCACAGTGCCAACAAAGCATTTTCAGAAGTAATTATGTAGCTGAGTTCACAGGCCAAAATAGAATATTTTAAAATATGTTTTTCAGAATTGTCAGACTTTCTTCAGTTCCTGAATCTGCTGTAATTAGGATGGAGGTGTTTGGTGTTGTGTTGACGAAACTTGGGTATGTGAGGTAGAACTATGAGAATCTGTAAGCAGAATGAGCAACTAGGTCTTTCAAGGAGCATAGCAGCCCCAGTAACAAAAGTCATTTAGAGCCAGATGGAATATAAGCAAATCAGAGAACCCAACAGAATCAGTACAGGAGGTTAGGCCAAGCTGGTCATGGTTGTATTTCCATAGCCTGCCAGATGTGCCTCCACCCTTCTCCATCTTCTCTGTACCCTCAGAAAATGACTCCAGTGGACTGCATCTGTGGGCCTTGGCTAGCTGACTTCCTGTTGGTTTCTAGGAGGAGATTGGCAGGAGGCAAGAGACTACCTTTGGAACACAGGTGCTGCATGGATCTGGTAATCACTTCTATCCACAGCCACTTCACCTCTGGACGTAGAAATGTTTACCAGAGGTCCTAGCCCCAGGGAACTTCAACATCCCTCTCCAGTGTCTTTGCACATAGTCAGATAGTCAGTACATTAGACTCTCCGTGGCATTGTTTTCTTCTGGTGGGATTTTTCTACATTATTTTATTTTCTTCTCTTATCTGCTTTATAAAATCTGTAGAAACTACTTTATAGTGTAAACTCTATTCTTTTCAACTTACTATTTTTTTTTAACAAACTCTTCAGATGAAAGAACTTTCAGATGAAAGATGACAGCTGTGTTACTGAAGCAGAGTGATCCTCCAGGTACTCGTAGTCAATAGTCAGGTAAATGACTCCCAAGGATAATAGTCCTGGAGCAGGACCTAATTCCTGAGTGAGAACCGCCTGACTGCTACCCTAGATACAGTAAGGAGTGGGGGTGAAATGTCCCATTTCCTGTGGCGGAGAGAGTTGCTTTCAAAATTTTTCTGACTTCCTTGCCTGTGCAAAGTTCAACAAGTATAAGAACAGAATTGCTTGTCTATAAAATGGAGACAAAAATTCATTCCTCATAGGGCAGCTGTGAAGATTAAAGAAGATTAGAGGTGTCATCATTTTCTTCCTCTTGTCTTTCTCCGCCTCCCTTCTCCCCTTTTCTCTTCTTCCTCTCTTCTTCCTCCTCCACATCCTCCTCCACCTCTTCTTCTTCTTCCTCTCCTCCTTTTCATTCTCCTTTTCCTCCTCCTCTTCCTCTCCTCCTCCTCCTCCACATCCTCCTCCACCTCTTCTTCTTCCTCTCATCCTTCTCGTTCTCCTTTTCCTCCCCCTCTTCCTCCCCTGATACTCTAATAAAGCAGTTTGTTGATTTGCTCTTCATTTGAGAAAAATAATATAACCTTATTTTGAATCTGTTTTTAGATCCACATCAAAACAATACCTTTGGAATCAGTGTAATTGCTTGTATTATATACTATAGAGTTTTTATCTTAGATCAATGCATCTCATTATTCCTTTGCTTTTTTTTTCCAGAAAAGTTAACCCTCTTATCTAATACAGGAACATCTACTTTGCCAGGATGGCACCATATTTATCTTATCAGAGTCTCTGAAAAATTTTTACAGTATGCCCTTTAGAAATTATTCAAGTCATTCCATTTTTGTAGTCACTTTTGTTAAAACTTTGGACATAGCCAAATTGTTCTGCTTCTGGAAAGCATCCTGGAAAATATTTTTTTCTTCTGGGTGCTTACTAGTGACTCAAACCCGAAGTTCTGGTAGAATTTAAAAATCCTTATAGGCTGAATAACACTCCTTGTCTTGTGCTTGGTTCTTAAGCATAAATAACTCAGGGTTCAAACTGTGTGCAGAGGTGTTCTCAAATGGGGATAATGGGTTGTAATAATACAAGCAAGCCAATCTCTGTGGTGTCCATAGTTAGCAGGTTGACCAACTCTTCCTGGTTTTAAAACCTTCTCAGTCTGGTACAAACTGGAGTCGTTGGCCATCCTACCTATTGAAAACACACTAAACACATTTCTGACTTCAAGATTTATGATGCAACTAAAACAAGAGGCAAGAAAAGGCAAAGTAGGTGAGGTGGGGGTCCTTACTCTATTCCAAGCTTCATTATCTTCAGGGGAGGACATTATTTTTTAAACATCAAGGGAATGGTGTATTTTTACAATGTATCAAAATAGAGCATATGTGCACATCATTAAATTTCATGAGTAGGCTATTTGCATTTCCCAAATTCTCACTTTGTATCAGGTTGACAGGTATGCAAATGGGAAAAAGACATGAAAACATATTTCAAGTTGTTGATAAGTCTTCTTAGCGTTACACTGGGGTAGACTAATGGTAATTCATGTAGAGGAAATGAACTGTCTCCATGGCGAATGGCAGCCAGCTGAGCAGAACGCTTGCATTTCAGGTGCTGCCATGTTAAGGATCTTTTGTGATTTAAAAATTTTTTTAAAGTTTCCATTTCTCTATGAAGAGTTTCCTTAGGCTACTTATATTAATAATGAGCTGCACAGTGACATCTAGTGTAGGAAGCAGAGAAAAATTACAGAGACAACGCATAGGTTAGTCACCATCTCATGCAATTTCCAAAAGAACATAATGAATAATACTGAGAAACAAGTCTCTTTTGCTGAACGACCATTCCTTTCCTTAACTAGCACTAATGAACAACCTCATGGATACATGCTCAGTTAGGATATCTAACCATAGCAGGGGTTGGAGGTGGGCAGTGGGGGCAGCGGGGACAATCTCCATTGATGCTATAAAGTTTAAATCTATCATATAGCTGAGGCATTTTCCATCCTGGAGTTCTCTTTCAAAGAACAAATGTCTGATGGGGAACAGAAAGGGAAGATTGTTGTGTGAACTCACATGTCTATGGTGTTTCTGACCACCACAGACAGTAGTGATTCACAGCTGAGTGTGTTGGATAGGAGTCGATTAATCTTTGGGGGATGCCACTATCTGTATAGGGCTGGCGGACGTGAGAAGCACAAAAGGAAATGCAGGAGTATCTTGCAAGGTATGACGCACAGGGAAATGGGGAGCAGAAAGAGAGGCATTGCCAACACAAATTTTACTCACTTCATAATTTTGATCTAGGGTCAGCATAACTCAGCCTTGTTTAGTATAAGTCATCCCCAGTGTGAGTATTATTTTGGTGAACATAACACACCAAAACCATTTAAGAAGTACCTAACTTACATGCAGCCTTGCAAATGCAACCTAATATCTTGTTTTCCAGAGTTTACAAAGTTAATGGGCAACAGTCCATTTTTTCACAGCTCTCCTGTCTGACCTCTGCACTCTGACCCGCCAGCCCTTATTCTGCTGCTCAGCACAGCAGTGTGTTCCCATCACAAGGCCTTTGCACTTACTGCTCCCGTCACGTGGGGTGCTGGCCCTGCTGGTTTCACATGCCTGCACTCAAGTCACCATTCTGGTCTTTGCTCAGACTATCCTGCAGAAAAGCCCGTGTGATCAGCACTGGAGGTACAGTACCCATGCCTTTCACAGGAGCATGCATTGTTTATTTTTTAACACTTTACTGAAATACTCTACTTTATGTGTCTGCTCATTAAAAATACTAATGATGTGATAGGCCCAAGTCATTGAAATACCTCCTTTCCTGCAAAGCAAAAAGATTGTTGAAAGTGTCTGTTGGTTCCTTTTAACTGAGTATGATAGAAGAGTCAAGGTAGAGAAGGGAAAAGATACTTTCCAAGCAGAATTTTAAAAGACAATATAAGGGCCAGGCTTCATTTGGAAAATAAATCTGTTTTTCATCTCCAGTACTATAGTCTAGATGTTTGTCCCCCAAATCTTGTGTTGAGATTTGATCCCAATGTTGTTGTTGAGGCCTATTGGGAGTTGTTTGAGTCATGGCGTATAGAACCCTCATGAATAGATTAGTGCCCTCAGTGGTTGGGGGAGGATGACTTCTCATTCTATTAGTTCCCATGGGAACTGATTGTTACAAACAGCCTGGCACTTCTCTCCTCTCTCTGTCTCTGTCTTGCTTCCTCTGTTGCTGTGTGATCTCTGCACATGAGTAGAAGCATCCTGAAACCCTCACCAGATGCCCAGTGATCCAGCCAGCAGAATCGTAAGCCAAGTAAACCTCTTTTCTTTATAAATTACCCAGTTTCAGGTATTCTTTTATAGCAACACAAAACAAACTAAGACATCCAGCTTCTTCAACTAGTAACAGATTTTCAAAAAAAAAAAAAAAAAAAAAAAAAAAAAAAGGAAAAGAAATAGTGGCCTGGCAATAAAAATAAAATCAAGACTGTGTTTCTAGGAAACTTTGTTAAAATCACTGAAAGATTTAATGTGCTGCAGAATAAATTAGACTCTTTCAGCTAGACAAAAGAATTTCTAAGAATCTTAAGAACATTGCTATTAACAATTTTACTCTCACAAGCATTTGCAATTAGTGTCTTGGTGCAGAAATACCAAAGTTCCTTTTCTGGGGTATGATACCCCATGGAGGGGCAGGAGGTGAAGTGGAATAGCTGGGATGGGTACACTGTAGAGTATACACAAACTCAATTTGCTGGGTAACATCAAATCACTTTCCAAGTCATTTTTGCCCCTACCAACACGCTATGGGAGTTTCTATGACTTCACATCCTCACCCATAGATGATGCTGATAGGCTTCTTAACTTTTCATACTCTATTGGGTATAAAATGATGGCTCATTGTAAATTTAAACTGCATTTTGCATTTTGTTTTTCTGTTTACTAATGAAACTTGGCACTTTTTCTTTGGCTTATTGGCCATTTGTGTCTTCTATTTTGTGGACTACCTTGTCACCTGCTCCACAATTAGGATTTGTTAATTGATCTCCATGCTGTGTACATGCAAATATTTGTCTGTATTTATTGTCCTCATCATACTTTGGGCACTGGTCATGCTACCCCTGTGAGAAAAGAAGGGAAAGGAAAGGAAAAATAAGAAAAGAAGAAAACATCCATATAAGTTTTTAATAAGTATGTCATGCATGACTCAGGAAATCTGTCACAAATTTTATTGGAATTACACTGAATCTGTAGACCAATTTCGTGAGAATTGACAGATCTATGATATTAAGTTTTCTAATGAAGAACATATTGTTTTGTCCCTAAATTATGTTCTTCAGTGTTTTTCACCATCTGTCTGTAATTTTCTACATAAAGAATATATAGGGTTCCCTCCATAAATCTGTTAATGGAGTAGATTAGATTAACTAACATTCTAACTTTGAAGCACCCTTGATATTGATGTGTTACCTTTCATTATATATTGCTGATAAGTTTTTAAAATATTGTATTTAAAATTTTTGCACCTGTGTTCACGAGCGATTTTGGATAACACTTTTAAAGCAGTTGTATTGAGATATTACCCACATACAACATTAGTCGTCCATTTAAAGTGTATAAGGTGGCCAAGCACAGTGGCTTGTATCTGTAATCCCAGTGCTTTGGGAGCCCATGGCAGGAGATTTGCTTAAGGCCAGGAGTTCAATGTTACAGTAAGTTATCATTCCATCACCACACTCCAACCTGGGGGACAGAGAGAGACCCTGTCCCTAAAAAGTAATAATAATAAATAATAACTTGCAAAAATAAAATGTACAGTGCAATAGTTGTTAGTGCATACACAGTTACTCAAGCCTTACTCTAATCAATTTTAGAGCATTTTCCTCACCCGCAAAATAAACCTTATACCCACTAGCAGTCACCATCTTCTCAATGCCTGGCAACCACTATTTTGCTATCTCTGTGGATTTATCTGTTCTTGATATTTCACATAAATGGGCTCATAGATGCTAATTTTTTCAATATTTTTTTGCTTTAGGTACCAAGGTTATCTTAGCCTGATGTAGTTTGTTAGTGTGTTGTCCTTATTTTTCACTAAAAGGTATTTTATAAGATTGAAATATTTGTTCTTTAAATAGTCAGAGAAAGTCATCTATATAATTGTTGTGACTACTGTCTCTTTGTGGGAAGATTTTTAACCATTAATGGTTATGGGATAATTCTTATATTCAAGGTAAGAATATCTATCCATTTAATTGGCTTCATTAATAGACTTATGGAGGGAACCCTATATACATCTATCAATAAATGCAGAAAAAATTAATAATCTATGATCTTAAAAAGCATCCTCTGAAAAAACTAGGAATAGAGTAGGCTATCCTTAAGTTGATAAATAGCTTTAAAAGGGTTGTAGCGAAAGTCATAGTCAAAAAATCTTCCTTTCAAATCACAAGGGGAAAAAAAGAAGCCTGCTACCATGTCTACCAAACTATAGTATCTGGTATCTGTCATAGCCATCAGAAAAATAAAGAGAAAAAAATAAAATCTAAAAGATGGAAAGAAACAAACAATTGTCACTTAATGATAGGGATATGTTCTAAGAAATGCATTGCTAGATGGTGATTTCATCATTGTGGGAACATCACAGAGTGACTTACACAAATCTAGACAGTATACCCTACTATGCACCTATGCTGGATAGCACAGCCTATTGCTCCTAGGCTGCAAACCTGGACAGCATGTGACTATACTGAATACTGTTGGCAATTGTAACACAGAGGTAAGTATTATGTATCTAAACACGTCTAAAACATAGAGAAGGTATAGCAAATAAAAAATTTTTAAATCTTGTGCAACCACTATTGTATATGTGGCCCATTGTTGACTGAAACGTCATTATGTGGTGCATGACTGTATTCGTAAATGATAAATTATCTATAGAGGAAAAACTAGAGAATCTAAGAAAATATTAAAATGAATAAGACAATTTAGCAGAGTGTCAAAAAAAGAACAATATGTATAAATTGCATTTCTATGCACCGGCAATAAAGGTTACTTAACCACAAATACATAGCACATAATAATTATCAAAAAATGATATGCAATAATTTTCTGCACATACTTTTGTAAGATAAGTGAAGAATTAAAAACACAGGACACTATTAATTAAAATATTGGCTTAAGGTTTTATAGGCTTCACCAATAATGTGTCTTCAAATCTGAAAGTGTACAAATGAGAATTTAAGGTTTAGGAATTTTGGGAGACTATTTCCTGCTTTCTCTCACTCTACTAAAGCCGGGTCAGACACACACACTTATCACCCTCATCTGCATGCTTTCCTCCCTGAGGTTCCTGTCCTTAGAGGCCCAGGTTTTATGCAGAAGTCTCAAAACTGATTTTCCTCCCAGCTTGGTCACAGCTTTGCCATCCTATTCTGGGTACTGAGAACACTGGCTTAAGGCCAGCAGGATGCAGCAGCGGTTCTCAGTGACCCTGGCTCCAGCCTGGCTTACGTTTCCCTGGTGATGCTCTCTTGTTGTTCCTGGCCTCCAGCAGTCCCCCTTACTTTATTCTCATGCAGCATTTATTCTAATGATATTAAAAATACATTTACCCAGAATACATAGATGATTTTTGCCAAAAGTGGTCTCTGGAAATGGAAGTCCGTTATTTTGGTTTAAGTTATACAAATTTGCTTTCTTTATTTGACAATTGAAAATGTCTTTTTTTTTTTTTTTAAGACAGGGTCTCGCTCTGTCACCCAGGCTGGAATGACAGACTGATAGGCAGACTCACACAGCCTTCTTGCCTTTCCCTGAGGAGTTGACTCCAATTGTCCTACACATTCCTTCCCTATGGTATAGAAGGCTTGGGTCTCAGTGGTAATGGCCTGGGATCCACCATCTCCTCTTGTGGCCACCTGAGACATGGCTTCTGTTCATAAGTCCCTATTAAATGTTTCTTTAAGAGAAAATGGATATGTCAGCCTCTTTCTTCCGCCTCTCGGCTCCCTCAGACTTGTAGGTAGGTTTCACGTTCTGCTCACTGCAGAACAAGGGGGACACAGGCATTCAGTCTGTAACAACCAATACAGATGTCTGGATAGTTACATGACACTAGCCATGTATATATCCTGGCAACATGATATCCATAAAAGCCTGCCTGACTCCAGTTTTAATGAGGAAGCCTTGTCTAGGTCAGTAGGTATAGTGGAGACTCTTAGGATGGCCCTAGTGATCTCTACTCCTGGTACTCACACCCTGTGGAATCCCTTCCCCAGGAGTGTGGGTGGAACCTGTGACTTGTGTCTAACCAATAGAATATGGCAAGGTTGGTGTTTGTCATTGCCATGGTTGCATTACGCTGGACTCTGACCTCCACCTTGGGAAGAGATTCTCCCACCTGCCGGCTTTGATAAAGTGAGTAGCCACGTTGGGGGACTTGGATGGCCAGCAACTAAGGGCGGCCCATAGGAGTTGAGGGTGGCTTCTGGCCAACAGCTGGCAAGAAAAGGAAGCCGTCAGTACTCTCACAAGGAACTGAATTCTTACAACCACCATGTGATCTTGGAAGCAGATCCTTCCCCAGTTGAACATTAGTTGAGACCCTATCTCTGACTGACTCCTTAATTGCAGCCTCCTGAGAAAGCTTGAAAAGAGGACCCAGCTAACTGTGCCCAGGCTTATGACCTACAGAAACTGGGAAGTAATGAGCGTGTGTTGTTTTAAGGTGCTAAATTTGTGCTATGTAGATAAGTAATACAAGAAGCGAACGGGTTATGGAGAGTGTCCAAACAGAATCCTTTACTGCAAGTGAGGACATCTTGGGGATACAATATTTGGGTAATTGAATCTAAATTACAATACTTTTGAGCGACACCTAACACCGGCAGTTCTACATAAAGTAAAGCTCCTGACCATGGTAACAGTACAGAAACTCCCACTGCCGAAATCTTTATTAGCAGTCCACAGCATCGTGGGTCTTGAAAGAGTCCCCCAAAGTTAATCTGTCTTATCTGCAGATTTGAGCCAGATTAATATCTAAACCATTACTCTTTATCACTCCCTTCATGGCTTCTCAGTAATGTCTGATAATGAGTTTCAATCTTTGCAAGGCTAGTGAGGGAAATTAATGGAGGCAATTAGAAAAGGTTGACGGGGAAGGTGAGTTAATCTGGTTAAGACTGAAGACTCGACATGAAACCAGAAAATCACTCAAGTTCCCTTCCCTTCTTCTCTTCTCTTCTCTCTCCTCTCATTTGACAAATGCTTACTGAGGTCCCTCAGTGTGGCAGGTATTAGGTACTAAGTTAGAACAAGACCTATGTCTTACATGTCTTATTTAATAAATGACACACGGGTCTTATTCACTGACCCATGTCCTGAAAGATCTCATTTCCAAGACAGGGGTGGGGGCGGACACATAATCAAATAATTGTTATAACCAGATAAGTGCTGATAAAATCATGGACAAAGCACTAGAGGTGGCCAGAATTAGGCTGAATATGTCTCCCTATTTTTCTTTCTTTCATACCAAGACTTATAGGGAAGAGAGTAGAGAGGAAATATCCACAAATACTTCAGTTAGAAAATTTTAATGCATAGTGTGGAATTGTGTCTCCCAAAAAGCAATGTTCACGTCCTAACTCCTGGTACATGTGTCTTACTTAGAAAGCGCGTCTTTGCAGACACAGTCATGCTAAGATGAGGTAATTAAAATGTGCTGCAATCCAATGGCTGGTGTATGTAATTGATGAGGGTCATTTAGCCACAGAGACACAAAGGGAGAATGCCATGGACAGTGGAGGTAGAGTGTGAATCAAAGCAGTTTCAAACCAAGGGATGCCAAAGATTGATGGTCACTTCCAGGAGCTGGAAAAGGCAAGAAAGGAGTCTTCCTGTAGAGCCTTCAGAGGCAACATGGTCCCACTGACACCTTAATTTTGGACTCCTAGCCTCCAGAGCTACAAGACAATACATTTCTGTTGTTTGAAGTCACCCAATTTGTGGCCTTTTTTTATGGCAGTCCTAGGAAGCTCATCCACATGGTCAAGTCACATTGACTTGGCTCAGGGTGAGGGATTCAGGACATCCTCTATGAAAAAGCAAAACAGTTGGAACCCAGGGAATGCAGTTGTGAGCTGTTTTCATTAAAAGGCAACAGGATTGTAGAGTCTGTGGGGGCATTGCTTATGTTCAGCTGGGAGCATTTGCGAAGCACTGGCTGTATGCCATGGGACACAGTTGGAAGCATGTCCACCAGGCAGCCTCTATCTTGAACTTGATAATCTTGTAAGCCATGGACAACGTAGTTTCTCAGAGAAAGGCACAGGCTAAGTGCTATCAGCAAACTGAACAGACCCCCCAAAAGCAGAAAATGAATGATTACGATTTATCATGTATATTGTGTTTAACCACCCCCCCCAAAAAAAAAAAAACCTAAAGGAAGCTCTTCCTGTATTTTTGACACCTTTGTGATTCTGGAAAGATTGCTTTACTCCACAACAATGAACACTTGGTTCTCCAGCGCTGGCTTGATTCTGCAACTTCCAGCTCCCTTGAGCACTCATCTCTGCCCTGTTGAGAATGGCAATGGCTTTGCTCACAGCGAGTGGCAGCTCCACAGCACAGTTCACACCAGAAACCTGGCAGCATCCGTGGTGAGCATCTTCCTTGTTACTCACATTCCTTCTCCAAGCCCTGCCAACTTTACCTTCTGAATATTCTTCAAGTACACCCAAGTCTTTCATCTGCGCTCTGATCTCTCGGGGGCAATGTGCAGTTTCTTCCTGCCTGGACAATGAGCAGAAAGCATGAAAACATTCGGCCCTCCAGCCCCTGTCCCCATACAGCTAGAAAGGTCATTTTCAACATGCCGGATGAGTCATGTTCTACCTCCACTTCCCCACCCCGTCCTTGATAGTCTTACTGTTGGTTTCTATTGCTCTTGGGATAGATTAGCTCCCTGTCATTAACTCTAAGCTCCAGCTCTGAGCACCTCTTCTGCCTGGCCTTACGTGGGGCAGGATCTGCGTTTTAGTGCACTCTTGTATCTCTAAGTCAAGAGCAGTTTTTGTTGAAAGAAATAAGAGAAAAAAATTTTGAACTGTTATTCAAAATAATAATTGAGTTCCCAGTTCATGGACTTTATTTTCTAGCAGGATGGAATTCTTAATTCCTTTGTGGTTCTGTATTCTGTGTCTTATCTTTCTCATAGCAAGCTTTAGGATGAAATGATCTCTCCTCCTTTCTCTAGAGGTGCAATGAAATTAAGCAATAAACAATGCATCCTAAAATCTGAATCTTCAGGGTACAAGAAAAGAAACACACTTGGAAATTCACACTACAGTAAAACCCATCAATATTCATGGCAGGGAAAGGTCAAATAGGAAAATCTTGAATTAACTTTAGATAAATATCAAGTGTGAAATTCATCAAAATAATTTGAAATCATGAAAACCTATACCATGATGTGACCATGGCTCCCAATTTCATGGACTGTCTTTGTCAATAAAAGTAAGACTGATTCTAATTATCTCTTATGTTTTGTCATGCTATTTCATTATCTGTAATGATTCCATTTATTGATCACCATTAATATTTATTGAACTTTTATAATGCTTAAAGCTGTATATTTGCTTAGGTGATAATACAATACTACATGTGTAAATTGATAAAATGTAATGTACAGTGTTGTAAGTGAGTAAAATAGCATTGAAGAGGAGCCTGCATAGAAAAACAATGTGCAGGGTTGTGCTGTTCAATACGATAGCCACTCTTATGGTTATTTAAATTTAAATATAAATTAATTATCATTAAGTTAAATTTAAAAATTCAGTCCCTAAGATGCATCATCCACATTTCAAGTGCTCCACAGCCACATATGGCTAGTGGCTACTTTACTGAACAGTGCAGGTAGAGAATTTTCCATTATCATGGAAAGTTCTGTTAGACAATGTGTGGCTAGGAGGTTTTGTGAACTGTATCCTTAATAAAAAGAAACATTATGCTTCATTGTTTAAAAAAGAAAGTTAAACTGCATTAGCAGGTTGGTAGGCAGAGAACTCATGGTTTCTACTTTACAGATCAGTTAGAGCCTCCTTACTACGAAGGTTGAAGCTGAAGTGGAATAAAGACCTGATGGGCATTTGTGGAGAAGATTTCAGCCCCAATAGAGGCGGATGGTAGAATCTCCCAGGTAGACCTTTCTGGTTTCACAACTCCACTAATGACCATGATAAAAATCCCTTTCCAAGAAGAATGTACTTCCACTTATACACCCAGCACCTTCAATGAAATAAGTCCACGAATTCCTGAACTATGCATCTCAACTCTCTAAGAATTCTTCCAATTCCCAAATTCTATGAAATAAAAATGCTTTTGATCATACAAAATCTACATCTAAAAAAAATTCAGGACAACAACACATATATAACCAATGTGCACATGACTTGAAAACATTGTCTTCTCCTAGGGACGTTAAAACCAAAGATAGGTTGGGCGCAGTGGCTCACATCTGTAATCCCAGCACTTTGGGAGGCCGAGGCAGGTGGATCATCTGAGGTCTGGAGTTTAAGACCAGCCTGGCCAACATGGTGACACCCCGTCTCTACTAAAAATACAAAATATTAACTGGGTGTGGTGGCAGGCACCTGTAATCCCAGCTACTCGGGAGGCTGAGGCAGGAGAATCGCTTGAACCCAGGAGGCAGAGGTTACAGTGAGCCAAAATAGCGCCATTGCACTCCAGCCTGGGCAACCAGAGCCAAACTCCATCTCAAAAAACAAAACAAAACAAAACAAAAACAAAACAAAGATAGTACGGACAGTGTTGTGTCCTGGGAAAGCTTATTTTCATGATAAATTCAAAGTAAAATGATTAATTCCTGGGACATAGAATAGATATGAAATAACATTCATGTTTGTACAGGTGTTTTCTTGAATTGTAACCATTAACTATAATACCTGTTTAGGGTTATCCTAATGACTGACTTCATACTTTAAGTCCTTTATCTCTTTCTAACCACATTCTCAACAAGGTATTATGTTGAATAATAACTTATTTTTCTTTCATTGAAAACGTGGTCTGATTTCCTGTCTTTGACTTAAACTCCCATAATGTAAAAAATCCAAATCAGGTACTAAGAAAATGCACAAATGAAAAATGTTTTAATATTGTTATGGGAATTTGTTATACATCCAAATCATATTATATCATCAGAAATCATAATAATACCATTATGCTGTGCAATTATGTGCTTCAGTGGCAACTTATCATGTGTTTACTATAATTATACCATTCGACTAATTACAGCAATCATGCCATTTAGTGGCTGAATTCTTAGCTCTGAATTCCATTGATTGGGTGGACTTTATAATTCTGTGAGGTTTTGTGCCTTGAATTTGATGAATGTAGGACTCGAATTTTGTGTTGCTAGCTTAAAAAAAATTCAGCAATAATTTCGAGGTTTGGGGATGAATATGTTTATCATTTATCAAAATGTCCAAAGGAGGGCAAATTGCTGTTTTTCCATCGCAAGCCTGAGCCCTAAAGGAGAGTGGGCTGTTAGACTAAGTCCTTGTCTGCAGAGCAGAGGCTCATGTCTGCATCACGCAGGAGCCAAAGGGTTAAAGTGAACTGACTGGTTGCTGAACTGAAAAGAGAAGTTGGTTACTTAGTAAAATTAGTCAATCAGTTTGACTTTTTTTCATTCCATTGATCACTTGCTAAACTAAATGGATTAGATGGACAAATTTTATTTGTTAGCACTGTACAGCTAAGAGTCCAGAGAAGGACACTCAACAATCGTCAACACATCCTGCAAATAGAGGTTCAACTACAAAAATTAGTCCACATATCCAGTATTATCAAATGTCTATTTCATGCAATGCTTCTGAAAAAGGAACAAAGCCATTTCAGACACAAGTCCCATATTCACCCAGCACAACCTACCAAATAATCTTCTCATGTTTGTGAGGCTGGGAAAAGTTAGCCTTCCAAATGAAAATTACATAAAGTGCATCTTAAATTTCCTAATCAACTTGAGTGTTACTCTCCACGCTTACCTCTGAGAAGGAAGCTAAGAAATCATTTGGGTGGAGTTAGATCTTCTAATGGTAAAAGCTTCTTCTCTTGGTAACAGCTTCAGCAGGGTGGAGCGAAGTGAATCTTGCCAATGTTTTCGGGCCCGGATCTGCAATTTGAAAACTGTTAGCCTTTGGAAAACTCACTAAGTGTTCAAGTCTCAATTTTCTTATCTCTAATGAGAGAATTAAAGGTAGCTACTCCGTAGGACTTTTGTGAGGTTTAAGGGAGAATACCAACACTTTTTAAAATCTATGTATCCAAATATATAGAACTTTTACCCTCTGGGTTTCAAGAGGAAAAACTTTAATAAGAAATTCACATTCTTCTCCTAAGAAAGACCTTAGATGTGATGCAACTGTTTGCAGGGACATGAATATCTACAACTTTCTAGAGATTTTCCCATTAGATTAATATATTGAAATAAGCAAAAGCTTTGACATTAACGGCTCTGCTGAGTTGTCTCTCTTTTTCAAAATCAGAATAACAGGATTAGATGATCACATAAAACTGCTTGGGGGTGAGTCCCTGATTCTGGTGGGTTCTTCCACTCAGGCTTGGTGAAGCGCTTCCGGGTCTGCACTGGCTGCAGCCCCTGGTGCGATGAGGACACTGAGGCCCAGAGAGGTTAAGTGACTCGGCCAAGATCAAACAGCTAGTAAGTAGTGGAGCCAGGACTCAAACCCAGTCTAGGAACCATGTCCACTTTGTTTCCTTCAGTCCCCTTTGTGGGACTGAGACACTGTGGTTTAATCTGGATCGACCTTGTGTGGAAGAGACAGAGCTGCAGCAGCAGGAATAGCAGCATTAGACCTGGCTCCAAAGCATCGCAGAGAAAGACAACAACCTGGTTCCCATTGGCAAATCAGCCTCAGAGCACTATGTTGATGAGGAAGAGGAGGATGATGAAGACAATGAGGGTAGTGAAGAGGACTTAGAAGATGATGAGGACATGCAGGACATGAACAAGATGAATGACGACAATTAGTCACCTGATGACAGAGAGATCAATGAAGTGGACATGGAAGGCAAAGAACAGGATCAGGACCAGTGGATGATCTAGGTAGACAAGGCAGGGTGCCCTCAGGGAGATTCCAGTCCAGCCCAACCTACGCTGCATCCCAACCCCCAACCCCTGCCCACAGAACAAGCTGATGGCCCCAGTGCCTGAAAGTGCCCTTGGGCACCTCCTCAGCTGCTACCAGGATCTGGTCTCCTTGGCCTCTCCCAGGCCATCAGTCTGCACTTGAAATCCACAGAGCCTGAGCCCACTCCACCTTCCCGGACAGTACCTCACCTCTTGGTTGCCAGATCTGGTCTCTTTCTACATTTCTTTAATAAAGACAAAGGAGTGATTTCCTCCCCACATCCACGCCCCCCCAAAAAAAAACAACCTACTTGGAACTTGAAAGAAGATCTTAGGAAGAGTATCAGATATTTACCACTAATCAAAATTTGATAAACACCCTGAGAGCACAAGAGAATGTCATCTCATATCAACTTTAATATCTGGTATTTAGTTTTCAATTTTTATTTCCAAGTTGCACTAGATCATTAATTAGTTATGAAGCAATTGAGTCTTATCATAATACCCTAGAAAGAAACAAGTGTAGGAGAATGCAGCACAGCCATATCTTTTTAATTTGGTGGTGAAGTATTAATAATGAATAATAATTGACATTAATGGGTACTCATAAAATAGTTATTATTTTAGCATGTTCTGAATAAAACTTATAATGTATTCCATTCGATTATTCTGTATTACTATTCAAGAGCAGCACAAATTATGAAACTGTGTCCTGCATATTTATTTGTTTCTTTTGACTACTCTTGTCCTCTTAAGAGCTCATTTTTATTGGGACTAAGTTTTTACTCAGCTGTCATAAGCATCCAAAAACCCTTCAAGGGGCAATTCAGAGTGGCTTTAGACAGCTATCTTTAGACTATGATCATGTTTTTCTGCCGAGTTTGTAAAATAATAATTCCCAAATGACAATAATGATTGCAATAGCCCAGCTATTCTATAAGCCACAGAACTGTGATAAAACAAAAACAATGAAATAGTACTTCCTCCAATATGTCAAGCATGAGCTTGCTTTCATTGCCCAGGAAGTCATTTGAACCTTGTTTATGCAACAATAAAAGATTATTGAATCCTGCTTTGCGCATGTATAGCTCGAGTCAAACATCAGTTGGAGCAGTCAGTTCCTGGAATGTCTTCAGTGGAAGGCACCTGAGACCTCACCTGCTCATGTATCCCCCACCACTGCCTGGGTGTTTCTCCCCTCGAGGTGTGATCAGCATCTGCCTGCACGCTTCCCTTGAACACTTCCCAAAGATGTGTCCAGCTGGTTGCTTTCTAAGTTTGAAGGCTTATGAAAGTCCTTAAAAATGGTTCCTAGACTGGACCTTATTCTAGATGTGGCTTGACAGGTGTAGAATATCGTTGCCTTTCTTTCAGCCAAACGATTCATTCTTGTTAGTGTAGCCTGAAAATGCATTTGTGGGTTTTGCTCACGATGTTATTGTCTTCCAGGGTGTCTGTAATCATCCCTAAGTGTAGAGGATCTTTCCTTGTTTTGAAAAACAGTGACATGTTTGTGCACCTAAATCACTCATCATTACTTTGCTTGGTACACGATGAGGGTCAATCATACTGATCTACAAAGTTGGGTCATTTTTTTCCCTTGAGTAAAATTTTCATTGTTTGTTTCTTTCATTAGGGGTATGGAATATCAGGTGTTAAGTTTAGTCAGCCCAGGATTTGATTTCTGGTTTATCTGTTGAGTAGCTAACTATGGGTAATTTACAAGCTTCCCATACTCCTTGCATTTTTTACTTAAAAAATGGATAAATTAGTTTGTGTCTCAAAGGATTGTTGCAATGAAGAAAATTGATAATGAATGTGAAGTGCTTACCGCAATACCTAGGGCATAATAGTTACATAATAAAAGCTGTAATTGCTTCTTTTTCAATTATTCTGGTAGCTTCCAGAGAAAATCAATTTCTTTATACCCAATCTCTGTTCCTATCCTATATTTTTCATGTATTTTGTTCTTTTTCTCTGAATCCTTAGAGTATCTCGTTATCTATTCCATTGATTTAGCTTTTTCTTTATGCCAGTTTGGATCTCTTGCTATCCAGTGCAGGCTTTAATTCTGCTTTTGTAATTTTGGTTTCCTTGAAAGCGATATGGCCTGTATCTCTGAGTTTATGTTTTCACCTCTGCTGGTATTTGCATCTCATTCTGTTATGTTTTCCATTTTCACTTGTTCTCTTGCAGAAAAAGAGACTTTCTGCTTCTTTGTCACAGGAGCCTCCCTTCTCGATTCTAGCAGGAGATGTAATTCTTAAACGTTTTTGTTCTAGTTTCTATAGTAAACACTTTTGCTACCAGAAGTTTCCTTTCTTGAGATTTTAAAAGCTCCATGTTCATTTTCACTTTACTTATTTCCGAAGAAGCAATCAGTCAACCTATGGTATTTGTCAATAGAATGAAAAAAGGGAGTCCCTTAGGCTTCACTGACCTGCTATGCAAAGGCCTGCACCAGGGATTGCCAAACTTTGTCTGTAAAGGGCCAGAGAGGAAATATTTTAGTCTTTGCTGTTGTGATTATTCATCTCTGCTGATGGAGCATGAAAGCAACCAAAACATGTAAACGAGTGGGCATGGCTCTATCCAGATAAAACTTTATTTGCAAAAACAAGCAGCAGGCCAGACCTGCTCCCGGTTATAGTTCACTGACCCCTGGTCTTGACTGTCAGTTCCTTGAAGGCAAGGAGCCTTTCTGTTTCGTTCACTTCTGTGTCTGAAGCACCCAGGACAGTTCCTAGCTCATCTGAGACCTCAGTAAATACTGATTGAGCAGCTGAATTATTATGATGAGTAGCTGGAAGAGGGAATATGCACTTCCCCTGGCCCTATTTCCTCCATCGTCTTGTGTGGATCCGCTGAAATATCTCAGGGTAGGCTCTGTCTTTCCCCTTGTGGCTGACTTTAGTTGTATTGCAATGGCTAGTTGCATGTGTCAACTGGGCTTGACCAGTTGTTTGGCCAAACACTAGTCTAGATGTTGCTGTGAAGGTGTATTTTAGACATGATTATATTTAAAGCATTCGACTTTAAGTGAATCAGATTATCCTCCATTATGTAGGTAGACCTTATTTATTTGGTTGAAGGCCTTAAGAGCAAAGACTGAGGTCTCTCAAAGAAAAAGACATTCTGCTGCAACAGGGAAATTCCACAGTTTCTAATTTTCAAACTCATGACTGCAGCATCTAATCTTACCTGAATCTCCAGACTGCCAACTTGCCCTGAAGATTTCCAACTTATCATCCCCTCAAACTGGATGAATCAATTTTTAAAAATATATATATATACACATATATATATGTCATCTATGTATCTGTCATCTATCTATCCATCATTTATCTATCTATCCATGTGTCCTATCTATCTACCTGCCTATCATCTGTCTACTTACCAACTACCTACCTATTATTGGTTCTGTTTCTCCAGATAACTTTTATACATATATTGATGGAATACATGAAATAACACGTCCTCAGTCTGCACTGTGAAGGGCCTGCTTTTGTCTCTGACACCCCTCTCCTTACTTCCATCAATGAGGCCCACACCAGATGCAGGTCCATACTAGATGTGCATGATCTGTCAGGATTCTCCCTGCCCCATTCATTGCCTTACCAAAGCTGCAGTCTCCAGTGAATGTAGACATAGAGCAGTGTGCAACAGATGGAGCAGGGGAGAGGAGGGGAGCCCCTCTGCAGCATGGGACCATATGTGCCAAGGGCAGGCTTGCTCTGTTTTATCTTTTCTTCGCATTCCCTTTTTCTTTCTTCATGGTTCTGTAAAAAGGCCAGAAAGAGAAGCAGAAGGGCCTCCTAGAGAAGTGCCCAGAGCTGGGCTTGGAGGAACATCCCTGTCAGCCCCAGAGCTCCCTCTTCCAGCATATCCAGCCTGCTTGGCTGGGTTCTGCAGGTTAGTAGTGCTCAATGGTCCAACTCATATTCAACTCAGGAGAGAGAGCTTGGGGGCCACACTTGGGCAACCATCCTAGGCCATGTCTCCAATCTAGCTTTCACCAGAGAAGCATGAATTCTATAGATTATTAAGTACTGGCTTGGCCGCCAAAAAAAAAAAAAAAAAAAAAAATATATATATATATATATATATATATATATATATATATATATAGTATTCTCATTTGGAAACCAGTTCTTTTAAGGAATCCTAAAGAGAAGGAGGACCTCCTAACACCTGAGGAAGCCTTCTACAATGTTCTCAGACAAGGAAATTTATCTCCGATCTGAAATCTTCTAATTATCCTGCTTGCTTTTCCGTAATAGTAATGCTCACAACTTTTGCACACATACCCTAACTAGAAGGCTCTGTGAGAGAGATAAATGTCAAAGCATCCCGTTTTATTTACCATCATCTAATAGGTGCCTATCATAGTCCCTGCCTTTGGTAGTAATTGCTATATGAGTACTTACAGTACTTATATGCTATCTAAGTCATTTCTGAATGAATGGATGCATATTTGGCCACGTGGATGGTTCTACTAGGATCTTTCTTTCTGGTAGCATAGTAATTAAGGACATGATAGTACATTTCCATTATTTATTTAAAATGCAACCAGGAGTTAGTGTGATGTAAAAAAGTAGGTAGTTTCTTAAGCATAACCTTCTTCATCTCCTTTTGGAAAACTGGAGTGTTTGCCTGAGTCTAGAGTTTCACCCCTATCTATCTCACTCACCTATTCATTCTTTTTTTTTTTTTCTTTGGTATTTTCTGTAGTGACAGAGTCTTGCCATGTTGCCCAGGCTGGTATTGAACTCTTGGGCTCAAACAATTCTCCGGCCTCATCCTCCTAAAGTGTTGGGATTGCAAGTGTGAGCCACCATGCCCGGCCTCCCTCTGGTTTCCTGAGGGTGTGTCTATGTTCATGTCTTCAAATCTTCCTGATACGCTGCGATAGACCCAGTCTGAGCATAGGCGTAATTTCTTTGAAGCAATCTAATACTCCTTTACGCTCACTCCTGTGGACTTTAGTTTCCTCTGACTCATGTTTTCCTCTATATCCACTCTGAGGATTATTCACCTACACATTCAAGACACAATAATAAAGAACTGTAAAGCTTTCTTTGTGCTTCATTTAACACTATTTCATCAGCCCCAAGCACTGAATCTATCTCTATCTCCTTTGCTCCACTTTTTCTGCTTCAAATATAGCTTTCAAAATAGTTTTGCTCACAGAATTTTTGCCAAACTTGCTAAATGTTTCCTGGGATTTACCATCTGGTATATGCTTTGGAGTGAGGAGGAAAAAAAAAAAAAAAACATTGAGGAAATATGCAATAGGATTACGATTTAGGAGGATAAGGCATAAGTTCCATTTGCCGTTGTGCACAAGGTCCAGTGAGTGACAAAGACCCCCAAGGTCGTGGAAACAACAGGATTTGGAAGCCAGCATGAATAGCAGTAATCTAGAAAGCCTGGTATATCTCCTTGCTACCTCAGCTGATCTAGCATTCTAAGTGAGCAAGTAGGAATTATGGGAGGGGATTGGAAGGGAAGGTTACTTTGAAGGGAAGCATCTCTTCCAACCACCCATTCTGCTCAGACTACAACTTCTTTTCATTTTAGAAAAGCATTTCTCTTATTCTGTAGCACATGTATGGCTATAAACAATTAATAACATAGTTTACATTAATTTTGTGCATTTGATGGTTGCAAACTGAAGTATATGCTTTTTGCAAGATGGTGTATTATTTGCTATTGCTGCATGACAAATAACCACCAAGTTAGTGGCTTACAGCAACACCAATTGCTGTCTCACAGTTTCCATGAGTCAGGCATCTGGGAATGGGTTACCTGGGCTCTCTGTTCACTTCTCACCAGGTTGAAACCAAGGTGTCAGCTGAACTGTGTCCCTTTCTTATAGTCATGCTCACAGTTTCATTCTCAGCTCACAGGGTTGTTGGCAGTATGCATTTCCTTTAGCTGTGTGTTTGAGGTTTCTCCTTTCCTGCTGGTCTTCTCCCAAGACCTTGTTCAGCTAGTAGCTGCCTGAAGTTTGTTGCCACGTGGACCCCATGGGCAGTTTACAACATGGCTGTTTGCTTTCTTCGTTAAGTAGAACAGCTTCTGCTGCTACTTCTTGTCACTTTTAAGGGCTCAGCTGCCTTGATCAGTCCCACCCAGATGATCTTCCTTTTGATTAACTCAGTGCAAGCTGATTAGGGATGGAATCACTGGAGTGGCATCCATCATATTTACTGGTACTGCCTATCCTCAAGTGGAGGGTATTACATAGGGTATATATACCAGGGGCTGGGAATCTTAGGATGTACCTTAGAATTCTGCCTGCCTCAGGTAACAAAAAGGGGGAAAACAAGATACAGGTCTGATGGGGAAAGCTGATAGGTTTCATCTTGCAAGCCTGGACATGGCTGCCTGGAGAAGGATCGTGAGACTATACCAAGGGCTAGAAGGGAAAGTGCAGCAGGGACTGATGGGAGGTGTTACCTGACCCACACTTGTCTGTTTCGGTCAATGGTATCAACCTATGGACTGTGCCTCTAGAGGTGTAGCAGAGTTATTGCAAGAAGGATTTGCAAGCATATAGGCATCAAAGCAGTTTTTGTAGATTGAATAAATAGTAGATTTTACACACTTGCATAATTTTCACAGGTATACTATGGTATATGAGTTTTCTATTGCTGCAGTAACAAATTACCACATACTTAGTGGCTCAAAACAACACAAATTTACCACTCTACAATTCTGGGGGTTAGAAGTCTGAAATGGGTCTCAATGAGTTGAAACCTAACTTTGGCAGGGCTGGTTCTTCCTGGTGGTTCCAGGTAAGAATCTGCTTTTCCATGCCTTTCCAGCCTCTAGGGACTACCTGTGTTCCATGCCCGGTGGCTCCTTCCTCCACCATCAAAGATGTTAACGTGAAATAATCAAAGGGATCAGAATCCAATTTTAAATAGTTTATTCAAGAGCAAAGTTTGAATTTGTCCTCTTGGGAAATACAAACTCCAGAGGAATGGAGTCAGTACTCAGAGGTAGAGAGGTCAGGGTTTCACACTCATTTAGACAAATACAAAGAAGTTTACCATGATTACAACACTTTCACATAAGACTGGGTTATGAGTTGCAGTAATTTTGATTTGTTACAGCTTATTCCTTTTAAGGAAAGATATATTTAACAGTCCATGTTAAGTCAGACATCATGGCTTGTGCCTGTAGTCCCAGCTACTCGAGAGGGTGAAGTAGGATTACTTGAGCCTAGGAGTTCAAGGTTGCAGTGAGCTATTATCACATCTCTGCACTGAGCTACAGAATGAGACCCTGTCTCTAAAAACACAAAAAAAATTAATTTTAAAAAATTCTATTTTAAGCAATTTGATAGCCATGGGATCTTTTGCACCATCTGGTCTGAGTTGTGTGCAAGAAAAGAAAGAAGGCAGTTAATCTATAATAAAAGGTTAGTAATTAAAAGTGAAGAGGTCTTCTCTCTGGTGTCATTTACTCTTTCACAACATTTTACAAAACAAGGAAAACTTAGGAAGAGGGTTAATTTATCATCAGTGAAGGAAAGGTTACAGCTGCTGGCTGCATGACTCAGATCTCACAATCACATTCCTTCAAGCCTCAAAATAATTTAACGTTCCAACAGCTTCAATTTGATGAATTTATTTTCACAAAGGGCATCACTTCAGTCTCCGCCCCCATCATTATGTCTTCTTTTTCTGACTCTGACCCATTTGCCTCCCTCTGATGAGGACCCCTGTGATTATACCGGTCCATGCAAATAGTTCAGGATCACCTCCCTTACTTAAAGTCAGCTGATTACAGACTTTAACCACAACTACAAAATACCTTTTGCTATACCAAAATAGCAGCACCTAGATTGGTGTTTGATTGGATAACTGGAAACTGTAGCCTAACTGCATTGACTTGTAAAACTGAACATCACAGATGGGATGAACAAAATACAAACTTATTTAAAGGTATTGCAGGATTTTTAAGATTATGTACTTTATCAGCTGTGACTCTTACAACTGTGGCCACGGGTGAGTGGCCCTGAATTCTTCTGATGCCATTCAATTGTATTCACGCTGTAACAGAATGAACAGGGACACTGATCAATGAGAGAAGAAGAGCATTTCCGGGAAAGGCAGAAGCTCCTGAGACCCTAGAATTCGCCGTCAAGGCACCGAAGACTCATTCACATACCCCAGAATGGGTAGAAGAGAGGAAGGGAAACAGAGATGAGAGGGAGCTGAAGGCAAACTTCACCCAACTTGCCATTTTGTAAAGGTTTGTTCCTCCTTCTGTTGCCTTATCCTACTTTACCCTGAATTTTATTTCTTTTGGTCTTAGCTCAAAATGCAACATGAGGCTGTCATCAGAAATTTAATACATTAGCATTCAACGTCTTCTGAAATGTACTGCCTGAAAATCACAAGGAAAATGAGGAGAACAATGATTTTGCCTCCCCTCTACCGAGCAATTAAATGTGATGAATATGTCATACGTAATGGTGAATGTTGGAATTAATAAGCTGAAATGTCGATGCATGACTATTTGTATACTTGACATCTCATAATTACATCATTTATCATAAAAAATCTGGCAATCTTAAATAGAGAGCATTTATAATTAATTTTCTTGCCCTGGAAAGTCCAATTCATTCAACAGTCAAAAAGAGTCAGTGTTAATTTCTTTTCTATCAGCCGCAGGCCACAAGTTAATATATTAAAATCAGAACATTTACAATAACAGACTAATTAAATTATTTCCTCTACTGTAGCAGAAAAATGCATGGTTCTTATGCTGATAATCAGTCACCACAATAAACGCCATTTAATTCTTCTTGAAAGTCAAATTCTTCCTAATGGCAATTTTAAACTGTCAAGTGGGTTGAGAAATTCAGTTTGTTCGAGTAATAAAGAATGTTGACTTTTGCATATCATTATTGTTAATATTCTTTAAGAGAGACTAGTAGGAAACTCATTCAAATAATATTTGCCAATAAATTAGTTTGAGTCATCAACAGATGAATGAACCAGACAAAAGTTATCTCAGTTCTACAGAATAATGAGTGCAGATTTTGAAATGTTTGTGCTGATACACTTTCTCTGACAAATATGATCCAGTAAACAAGGTACATATTTCAAAATAGAAACACAGGGCATGACAGCTTTCCAGTTGAGGGCAAGATCTGGGTCACCAGAAGCAAGAGAAGAAATGTGAGTATTTCTTCTGAATGTTCTGAATGTTCAAAACTCGTTCTGAATGTTCAAAAATACCGTAAAAGAAAATAAGTTGTCTAGAATAGTTGTTCTGAAAACATAAGCAGGAAAAAATTATGACCAAGATGTTGTCTATGGATCAAAGATGTCTAGATGTGTTATAAAAAGAAAAGGGTGAGTGTGTCAAGAGGCTGATTTTGTGTCTAATAAGGAGATATATCTAATGTAAATGACGAGTTAATGGGTGCAGCACACCAACATGGCACATGTATACATATGTAACAAACCTGCACGTTGTGCACATGTACCCTAGAACTTAAAGTATAATTTTAAAAAATGACATAATGACACAAATCTATTTCAGGTCCCCCAAAAGGAAAGAGAATATATATTTTGGTGGCTCTGGTTTAAGATCCAAAAACTTTCAGGTTATCTCATCACTCTCCGGTAGAAAACAAATGTACCAGATAATTTTGAGGCTACACTGAAAACATTTTCTTCATAAAGATGTAAAAGGCTCATCAGAGAAGATGGCTTTTTTTTTTTTTTTTTTTTTTTTTTGAAACTGAGTTTCACTCTTGTTGCCCAGGCTGGAGCGCAGGCTGCTGTGCAATGGCGTGATCTCGGCTCACCACAACCTCTGCCTCCTGGGTTCAATTGATTCTCCTTCCTCAGCCTCCCCCGCGTAGCTGGGATTACAGACATGCACCACCATGCCCGGCTAATTTTTGTATTTTTATTAGAGATGGGGTTTCTCCATGTTGGTCAGGTTGGTCTCGAACTCCTGACCTCAGGTGATCTGCCCACCTTGGCCTCCCAAAGTGCTGGGATTACAGGCGAAGATGGCTTTCTTGATACAGCCAGTACTTGGCAAATTGCCTGGCATATAACAGGTGTTCCCTACACACTGGTGGCACAAGTGTAATTCCTTCCATGATCCATTGTTTATTAATCAATGTCACATGGTAAGCCAGCCAATTTTCCATATATCTCCCTTACGTTGCAACAGCTCTACAATGTTGGTTGTCATCATTGTTAAAATGTTACAGATGGAGAGGTTGACATTCAGAAATGTTCATGAGAGTCAAACAGGCTGGCACTTGGCAAAGAGGGATCTCAATCCAACCACTTTCCTCCTCCTCCAGACTCAACACTTCCCAGTTGCCTGCTATGTGTGATGAATGCAGTCATGTGGGAGATCCGTCTGGCTACACTTAAGGAATTTCCAGACAGGCTGCAACGCAGCTAAGTTTCTCTTAAAGGCTATGGAAAATGTTTGCATGTATCTACAGAAAAAAAAGGGGAGAAGGAGCAGGAATAGGAGGAGGCAGAGAAATTGAAGAAGAAGAATTGGAATTAGAAAAAATTAGAATTACAAGAAGACAAAGATGATGAAGAAGAATTATAAAACCAAAGAAGGAAAAGGAGTAGAAGGAGAAAAATTGGAATGAGTAGAGAAAGAGGAAAGGGAGAGAGGAGGAGAAGGAAGAGGGAGAAGGAAGAGGAAGAAGAAAGAGGAGGCGGAGGAGGAGGAGGAAGAGGAGAAACAACATTAACTTATGGTAAGAGAGATCCAACTAAAACCAAGAAACAGTATCTTATTTCGAGCGATAATAAAAAAGAACCCCTTAAGGCAGGTATGCAATTTTTAGTTCCCTTAAAATCTTTGACAAGACAGAAGGAATTTAATACTCCTCGAATATTTACTATATGCAGATTACTTTACTGAAGCATCTAATTTAATCCTCTTATAATCCTGTAAGGCAACTATTCTTATTTACATCTTATGGATGAAAACAATTTGCATTCATAGGAGGTAAAGTCATCATTTTACCAATGAACAGAGCCAAGCTTTGAGGCAGGGAAGACACAGACAGCGGAACTCCAAAGGAATGGCTATGGGACCAATCAGGAGTGACTGGAGTTGGGGCATTAGCTGTGCTGCTGTGTCTCTATCCAGTGGCTGGAATTATGGATTAGGAGCGTGCCCTAACGCGTTGCAAGGAATGACCATCAAGAACAGACTTTTTGTTTTTTAAGACGGAGTTTCGCTCTTGTCACCCAGGCTGGAGTGCAACGGCGCGATCTCAGCTCACTGCAACCTCCTTCTCCTGGGTTCAAGCGATTCTCCTGCCTCAGCCACCCGGGAGCAGTCTTTAGAGGACAATGCTAGGTCCTCTCACAGGAGCCCGGAAGATTCTCCTCTTGCCAATGTGGCTGCTAAAAATCCTACGCTTGTGGCTCTTCCCCAGAAACACTGCCGTGCCTTGGAATTTAGTTCCTCTCCTCCCCCAGGGAGGACCCTTGACAAAGCGTTCATAGCTGCACCGAGTTGAGAGGGATGGATGGAATCCAGCTCTTTTGCTTTGGGTGGGGCCAACTCTGAAGCCCAACTCACACTCCAGAGTCAGCCTCTGCAGGACTGTATCTGAAACCACACCCTTGCTTGGTTTCCCTCACCTGCTTCACCCACTGCCTTACGGAGTTATCCGCATACTTCTTTGGGTGGTTTTGTTGTTGTTGTTGTTGTTGTTTTGCTTTTGTTTTTTGCGACGGGGTCTCGCCCTGTCGCCCGGGCTGGAGTGCAGGGGTGCAATCTCGGCTCACTGCAACCTCTGCCTCCTGAGTTCAAGCGATTCTCCTGTCTCAGCCTCCCGTAGCTGGGATTACAGGTGTGTGCCAACACGCCCGGCTAATTTTTTTAATTTTAGTAGAGATGGGGTTTCACCATGGTGGCCAGGCTGGTCTTGGACTTCTGACCTCAAGTCATCTGCCCTCCTCGGCCTCTCAAAGTGCTAGGATTACTGGAGTGAGCCACCACCCCCAGCCAGCATACTTCTTTATTAAGTAACTTGCATACCAGTTCTCGTATCAAGGCTAGCTTCTGGAAATCTGAACTTGGACATATCCACATAGCTCATTATTTTTATTATTATCGTTTTTTGTTTTTGTTTTTGTTTTTTGAGTTAGAATTTTGCTCTGTCGCCCAGGCTGGAGTGCAGTGGCGCGATCTTGGCTCACTGCAACCTTCACCTCCCGGGTTCAAGCGATTCTCCTGCCTTAGCCTCCTGAGTAACTGGGATTAGCACATTAATTTTTAAAAAATAAAATCCACTTGCACAAAGATTATGTACATTTTGATTTTGAGATTATTATTCATTTAAATTTTATCGTTCCCTTTTTGTATTTTGGAGGCAATACTTTGTTCCAGGATGTAAACATTTTTACAGGTGCTTGAATTGCTTGTGTAAACACTGGGCATCTTGCTCATCAGGCATAACAAAAAAAACAAGCTTTCTACAAATAGTTGAAATTCTGGATGTCCAATGTGTGAGCTACCACAATCCCCCTGAAGAGTCTAATCTACCCTTTGCAAGTCTCCCATTAACTCAGAGCTGGCATTATGGGTGGGCCACACAGATGGCTCTATGTTAAACAAAATCTGAAGCCATGGCAGCACTGAGTTAAGACTTTTAGAGATTTATTTCTTCAGGTATCTTAATCTTAAAGGTATAGAAGACAGGTTAGAGAGCACATATTGCAATGAGGCTGATCTCTTGGAGCTAGGACAACAAAGTGAAAAAAAAAAGAGATTCTTTAAAGGCAGTATGTCAAAAATAAACCACCTGATGTTTCTCTAGGAAGTCTAACTAGACCGATCAGCAGTGAGAGCAAAAATTTTCTGGAATTCTACCATCTGCACTGTTCCACACTCTATTAAACAACCCAGGTTCCACTATTTAATGTAAACGAGGTGGCTTCAGATCAAGCTGACTTCTTAAACCAACAGAAAAGAGTATCTATTCCTCTTTTTCTCATTTATTGAAGGAAAAAAAAGGTCATATTGAAGCGGCATCTGAATTTACATTATTCAGCAGAGGCCCTTGAGAATGTCTTCTTGAAACCATATTGCAAAATCTTAAACCTAACTCAGTTACAATTTTGCTGGCAAGAGAAGGTAAAGCCCTTCCTCCATTTTCTTCACATTTTCCACCATGCAACTTTTGCAGATTCTTGCCAGGCATACAAGGCATACACAGTAAACACACAGATGCAAGCGTGCTTGCACGAACGCGTGTGCACACACACACACCAGATTAAAATCAATCATTACCAGCTTATTGTAATAGTTGACACTTCAAACTCCAGTTGTAGAAGGTTTGACTTTGAGGAAGAAGTTGTTCTGGCAACTCTTGCTAAAATGACTAGGCAAATTATCTATTTCATTTCTATGCTTGAACCACAACCAATGCATTTGTACAATAACAGCTCTTGTGCTAGTCTGACATGGCTACAAGTTATAATTTTGAGAATTACTGCTAATCACAAGAGGGCCATTCCTTTTAATAATCTTGAAATTCTTTAGAATGTGTTAACTCTGTTTTAAGTCACCAGTGTTCTTCCTGTGTGTAAGGAATATATTATGGAATGAAATGCGCAGTAGTAAACCTTATTGGGCTCTGAACATTTAACGCTAGTGCACACAGAGGGAAGGGAGCCAATATTAACTGCCTTCTAATTATGTCTGCATTTTAGAAAGGGGGAAATTTTGGGGGAACAGAATATGAATAGATGTGAGACATATTTTTAAAAGAATTAGGAAAACAGATGTTTTGATACAAACTTGGATACTCCCTATATTTGGCCACCATTGAAAACTCCCTACATTTAGCCACCAATAAATACCATATGTCCTTAAATCAAAGATAAAGACTTTATTTTATCTTTTTTTCTGTCTATATTTTATTATTTTAAAAACCAGAATGCATGTTACCTTCAATTTAAGGGAGTAGTATTTCTTCTTCCTAAAAATCTTCATTACTAGATTTTTGCTATGATTTATGAAGAATGATGTCTCAGAATTAATGGGGTACATGGAGATGTTGAGAGCTATGCTGAGAATTATGTATCAGTGGCCTATTGCTGTTATAAATAATTGCCACAAATGTAGCACTTGTACATAACACATGTATTATCTCACATGTACTGTCTCACAGTTCTGTAAGAGAGGAGTTTGACGTGGATCTCAGTAAAATCAAGGTGTTGGCTGAGCTAAGCTCTTTTCTAAAGACTCTAGAGAAGAATTCACTTTCAGGCTTGTGCAAGTGGGTGGCAGAATTCAGTTCTTTGATGAGTTCTGAGGCCTCCGTCTCCTTATTGACTATCAGACCCGGTCATTCTCAGTTTCTAGAGGCCACCCTCATTCCCTGGCCCATGGTGCCTTCCATCTTCAAAGCCAGCAAAGGTAAGGTGTGTCCTTTTCATCTTTCATCTCTCTGACTCTCTTCTGCTGCATCTTTGTGACCCCAGCTAGGAAAGGTTCTCTGCTTTTTAAGGGCTCATGTGATCAATTTGGGCCCATCCAATAATCTAGGATAATCCCCCCATCTCAAGATCCTTAATTTAATCACATCTGCAAAGTCCCTTTGGTCATGTAACCTAGTGTATTCCTAGGTTCCAGGAATTAGGACCCGGACATATTTGGAGCTATTATTCCGCTGACCACAAACCACAACGCGTCTTGTATGAACTAAAGGCCTCCAAAGCCGCAGTGTGGAGCCAGAATAGCAGGCGTGAAAGCCACTATACACAACAGTGAAACAGCCAGTGTTTGTGCAGGTTGGCTTTGGAAAGAGGTTTTTGACCTTGTGATAGGGAGAAATACTGTCACTCTTTTAAACACACGGTAGGCACACCTGTGTGTATGGCCATAAAGAGGATTTCTGCATATTGAAAGAATGCATGCTAATGTTACAAATAAACAAATTCGGACTGCTCTACATCTGGCATTTTATGGGCGCCTGTTAGCAGTTGATGGAATTGGCTCTAGTATGTAGAGAAAATGCCTTACTGGCTTTCTAGTGAAGCCCCTCAGCAAGTTATTCCCTAACTTTCACTTCATTTAACAACAACAAAGTACTAATTTTCCGGAGGGAGATTGCCACATATTTCCAGACAATTGAACATTCTTTTATGACCCTTTCATTAAATAATTGGCATAAAAATGTAGCTCCTTGTTGGGTCAGTGAAGTGTAATAAAGTTCTAAAATCTAATAATCTTTTGGAAATACTACCGTTATTTCCATTTTACAGAAAATACCACTGTTTTAATGAGCTATATCATTTTTTCTTCAATATTGGTGTGGTGGATGGGGCTCCATGGGGCAGCATACTTAGTTTAAAGGCCATTCTATGACGCCATAAGAACCAAAGAAAATGGAAGAAGAAATATCTGTTTGACAGCGACAGGAGCTGATTCCTATGAGGAAAACTGGATCGTAAATTTCCACATATCTGGTTTTATGGGCTATGCACTAGAAACACGAAAGAATTTTTTATAACTCAAATTCACAAATAGCATACATTATTTTACATGAGGCATATTAGTTATATGAATGAGTCAGCTATTACCTCCTTAAGTGAAAGACTTTGAATAAATGACTACAACACTTATTGAAAGGCTCCATCTACTTAAACCTGCTTAAATTCACTTTTTCAATCATTTAAGCTCATTACAATCGAACACCATTTCAACTGAGTATTTCAAATGGCACTGGCTATTTCAGAAGACAAGCTGTGATTTTCAGCTGAATTGAGCAAGAGGCCAAAAGTAAGAAAATCCTGCCTTTCAACAATTTCCCCAGTCTTCAGAGAGTCATTTTCATTTTCATTGAAAATCCTTCACAAAATTTTACAGGACCAAAAATAATATTATTTACATTATGCAGCTTAAAAAGTGTAACAATAGACTCTCTATCCCTCCTCATTACAAGAAAATTTAAGCAGAGATTATTGCATTTCTATAGGTACCATGACTTGGTCCAGTGGCTAAATTGTTCACCTAACAGAGTGCAGGGATAAAAGTTCTCAGCACCTGCTATTGGGAAATATGACTCCTGAATTCTTCCGATGAAAAGTAATCAATACTGACCCCTATTTTTACTGCATTTGAATATGACATGCAGATCTCTCTGATCACATGCTGGCCAGGCTGGCATGAAATTTAAACCTCTCAGTTCTGTGTAGGTTTCCTCTCTGCTTATGGTTAGAAATGCATTTTCCTTTCAACCCCTGACTTCTCAGGCTGATTTTTTTCTCTCATTTTCCCTATAGGCAGGACTGCCCCTTACAATCATGTACATGTGCATATGTATACATATCTACATATATGAATGTATAACTTCAATATATATTTTTAAAATAGCTGGGCATGGTGGCGCATGCCTGGTCTCAGCTACTTGGGAGGCTACAGTGGGAGAATCACTTGAGCCCAGGAGTTGGAAGCTGCAGTGAGCTATGATCATGTCACTGAACTACAGCCTGGGTGACAGAGCCAGACTCCCGTCTCAGAAAAAAAGTAATGACAACAAATATATATATAATGTGTATATATATATATATAAGGTGCTTGGGATTAAATTATTCATACTTGAGTAATGTATGGATCTCATTTGAAGTTTAAAAAAGAATTTCCTCATTAACTTCAGTCCAGCATTCAATTATTTTTATTGTAGAGAAAATTTTGTTTAGGTGAACACCTAAGCATTGCCACTAAGCATCCCTTTCCAAGCAGTGGGATCCAGCTCCGAATCTTTGCATCTCTTTGTAAATTGCAAGTACAACTTAGGTGTGCAAACTGTGCCTTGGCCAGACAGGTTCCATTGACTTCCCTCTCCACCTTTGGAAAAGCCAGCTTTGCTGCCATTTTGTGATTCAATTCTTTTGTTCCAGCTACATTTGTGCTGTTTTGACTTTTCCGGTGAATGGGTTCTAACATCTGTCTGGTTCTTTCATTGATTAATGACTCAAATAAAGTCATGAACACATGTTAACTTTTATATATGCATGGAGTCATGATTTTACCCTTTCTGAAAATTATCTTTTAACAGCACTATATTTAAATGTGTATAAATATGTAAGTAGGTAGGTATATTTTTTGTGTGTGCCATATGTTTCTAACCTATATAAGCCATAAAAGTAAACATCCAAATTAAGCATAGACCAAATTCTAAAGTGCATAAATTTTTTAAATTTTTTTTAATGAGTTTATAATAGTGTGTTAGGCTTAAATTTAAAACAACTTTGTGTATTTAGAGGGTGCATAACCCATAAAATTAAATAAAGTTGATAACATTAATTTCAAGTGATGAAGTTGCCACGATTGGGTTGGGGAGTAAGAAGATGATTTTCGTGATTAAAGTTTTACTGCCATTGACTTGGCTTTGACTTTGAGCATCATGAACCATCATTTGAACTGTGGTCTCTGCCATGATTACATTTCCTTTCTGAATGGTGAATGCACTCAACCATCAATGTAGTATTTGAAGGCATAATCAATGTAAGAGGTCACCATGAGATAAATTAACAAATTAAAAATCTTAATTTAAGGAAGTATTTTTCCATGTGCTTTTGAAATGACTACACTTTCTGCCAATGAAGGCTTGCGTGAATAAGGATCAGATCCGGCAGGACTTCTGCTGACTGGAGGGAGACAGGTGCAGGGTGCTGCCAGGTCGGCATGCCCATATCACTCCATCTGCTGAGATGACTGAAGCCTAGTCTGGCTTGTCCTATTAAAATTGCTGCAAAGTCTTCATTTGCACATTACATAATGACATCATTAGCCTTCTGTTGGTTCATAGCCATTACTTATGTATTAAATTGGCCTCTGTTCTTTTACACTACAGTGCAAGACAACTGAAGAACTATATTATTATTCTATGGCACTGAACAAACATTTAGAATTTAGATAATGCTTTTATTACTATATATATATTTTTTGTTTTTACATGGTATACTCAGTATTATATGTAACATAAAAGATTACATAGTTTAGTTACTAGTTATACATATTCTTCTATGATTTCAATTTCACATTATCATAAAAACTGAAGTCAAATTTCTGCATTTTGCAATTTTTTAATAAATTTTTTAAAGTAGAAAATTAGTGTGTTTTTAAAATTCTTACAATTTGGTCTACAATCACTTGGTTTTTTGAAGCATATGTAAGCAATTATTTAAGTAAAGTATAACCGTTTAATACCATATGTTGTCTTAAATATATCTTAAAATAATTTTCCATTGAGTAGGCTGATATAGCCTTTACACTGATTCACCCCTCCGTTCTATTTTCCATAAAACCAGGCTTTGAGCTCTGCTCTGGGCTACTGTCACAGCTGCCTAATTGATTTCATCTTTCCTCCAAGCTCTCTTTCTAAGGAAAGTAAATTTTAAAGTAGCCAAAGGTCTGCATTACTTATTCATGAAATAATCTGTATTTTTAAGGCATATTTATTATATCATTTCCATATGTCCAGCTGGTTCTATGATCAGCAAAGAACCTTGAATTCAGATTTTTAAGGAACTTTCCTTTTAATAATAGACATAGACAACACCCAACAACGTATGATGCATGCCTTGGAGCATGCATGATGTTAAGAGACCCCCATGATGGCATGGAACCCCATCTAGCTGTGACATCTGGCCTGAGGGTGAGAAACAAGGAGAGTTACATTGTGGAAGGGGGCAAGCTGCAAAGGTGCTCCAGGCAGAAGGAACAGCACCTGCAAAAACCCAGAGGCAAGCATGCACACAGCGGTTTTAGAGAATGGCAGCCACACTTTTAATTCTGGGGCTTAAAGATTGTGAAGTGGATGTGGAGCAGAACGTCACAAGGAGAAAGCTGGAGGGTGGACCCTGAAGGACATTGTAGGTCACATCTAAGAACTAGGGCTTTATCCTTAAAGCAAAGGGAAGCCACCGAAAGGTTTCTGTTTCAGGCAGAAGAGAAAACATGGTTAAGATCACCATTTAAAGAGAAGGCTCGTGCTGCTCTGAGGAGAGTGGTTAAAAATGGGGGCGACAAGTGAGGAGCATTTCCAGGAATGCCAGAGGAATGGCCTGGATCAGAGCTCTGCAGAGCAGGTGGCTCAGCATGATCGGGACTTCTGTGCTTTTAGGACGGGGCACTGGGAGAAAGGGTGTTTAGGAATCGACCCTGTAGTGGGTGGGGATAGTTTCTCCTGGGTTATAACACCCAGAGGAGGGGCAAGTTGGGAAGAAGATGGTAAATTCAACTGAGCATGTTGGGTTTGAAGGGTCTGTGTCATGTTCACATGAGGTTCCAATGAGCTGTTGGTTCTCCAGGTCTGAAGCATAAGAGACACACATGAAGAAGGCTATTGATGTCCAGAAGCAGCTGGGAGATTCTAAACCAGGGGCCAGGAACTTTTCCTCCAAAAGGTCTGAAAGAAAATCTTTTAGGGTTTGTGGGCTGTATGGTCTCTGTTGCAGCTACTACTCAGCTCTGCTGTGGTGGCCTGAAAGCAGCCACAGAAATACTTCAGTGTGTGGGCGGAGGGTGGTGGTGTGCCAATACAAGTTGACTTACAGAAACAGGCGGGGGTCCAGATCTGGCCAGTGGGTTGTGGATTGCCAATGTCTTTCATAAACCATACATTGAAGACATGGGCAGATCTGTGAGGAATATGAGTACTTGCAAACATGCTTCTGAGAGGTCAGAGTATAAGAATCTCCTGGCACCTTGTTTCATATGCAGAGATTTACAACCCCTACATCTTCTACAGTGCAGGAGAACACACAGACCAGTCTGAATTTAGGGGATGGACAGAGAACATGAGCAGAAAGGAAAATTGGAGAGGGGCCTTCCCGGAAACCAGGTTGAAGGGGTTCAGCTGTATCCAGCACCCTTAAGCTGCCAAGTACGATATGGATGACACCATTCCCACTGGCTATAGCAAGAAGAAAGCTTTGATTAAGTGGTGGGTGAAGAAATAGGCCTACGGTGGGTTATGAAGCACAGGGGAAATGAAGATGGAAAACAGTGACTATAAACAGCTTTTAAATAAGGGGAGAGGAAACATGGTTTTTAATTGGAGTAGGAGAGTCAGGAATTTTTGTTTAACATAGATGAGACACTGCCATATTTAAGTGCTCATAACCAGAAGCGAGTAGAGGCTGGGTGTGGTGGTGCACGCCTGTAATCCCAGCGTTTTGGGAAGCTGAGGCAGGAGGATTGCATGAGGCCAGGAATTCGAGACCAGCCTGGGAAACATACCAAGACCCTGCCTCTGCAATTTTTTTTTTTTAATTAGCCAGGTCTCATGGCTCACTCCTACACTCCCAGGTACAGAAGAGGTTGAAGTGGGAGGATTTCTTGAGCCCAGTAGTTTTAGGCTGTGGTGAGTCATGATTGCTCCACTGCCCTGCAGTCTGGGTGACAGAGTGAGACTGTCTCAAAATTTTTTTTTTTAAAGTCAGTAGAGAGGAGACTTGAGCAATGCAGGAGAGACAGAAGGGATGCTGACAAGGTCACAGTTTGGCTTTTATGGGAAAAAGCATACTTATAAAAAGAGAATAAAAGTAAATTGTGCAGATGCTGGTAAAGTTAGAGGTAAGAAGATAAAGTCATTCCAATTGATGACTTCTATTGTTCCCATAAGCAGGGCTTCTTTTCATCTGCTGAGGGTAAGTGGGGTGGGTCCTGGACTGGTGGCCCCAAAGAGAATGAGGAGGTTCTGCTGTAGACAGTGGGAGAATAAAGCAGGATGGAAAGAGGAGGGTTTGCGGGCAGGGATAAGCCTTTTATTAACCTCTCCTGAGTGGTTTTCGCTTTCATTCATTCAGTATAAAAATATGCATGGCGTCCTCATTGTGTGCCTGGCTACCACAAGCTGAGGATGCAAAGACCAACTGAACGCCACCGTTGCTCTCAGGGAGATGTGTCATGAAAGAAGAGTGTTGTCACACCTGTAGTAAAAGATAAGCCAGAGCTTTGCCCAGAGAGGCAGGCGAACATGGGGGAGGGAGGATGGAAGTCTTTGACCCTTTGCACGCACACCCTGCACACCCGGCCAGAAGTGGGCAGACATTCCCAGATATACCCTGCTCCTCACGCCCCTCGATGAGTTAAAAGTTGTATCCATCTCAAGAAGCCTAACCCAAACCTTTATGTGTCTTTCTTCTCCTGTGAAGCACCTGGTGTGTTGAATCCCAATAAAGCATCCTCTGTACTTCCCAGTCCAGCCTTTTATCATGGGGCAAATGAGATTAGAGGTGGCAAGAGGATGCTGATTCCAAGGAAAACAAAAACCAATAAAGAAAATCATCTAAGAAAACTGCTGTAAGTCCTTATTGCTGCATGACATTTTCTTATTGGAAATGAATGATCCTGAGTCCATTATGATGACAAAAACAGGAACAAGCAACAGAGAAACTAGAAGCTAAATCTATCCTGCATAGAATCACTTAATTCTCATATCCTCCTGTCAAATAACGTTCAACACTTCTACTCACAACAAAGATATCAAATCAATTACATGAATTGATAGTCCCTTTCCAGGACCATAAGTTTCATGAATAATAGAGATGTATCTTAAATCAAAAGATCGTTTTCTGTTCCCCAGACTCACAAGGTAAAACCATTATACATAATGGATCAAATTAATTGAATTATTACCTGTAACATTACCAGAAATGGTTTGCACAGAGTGAGCTATAATCATTGTCAGTGGGATTAATTGCATTGATTCTATGTTCATTTTTGAAAGAAAGCTACACAACATTAATTTTTGAGATAATCAGTAAATGCATAGGGAATCAGAACTATCCACTTGGCTAGTTGTTCCAAACTCTGTCCTAAGCAATTATTCAAATATTCATATACAACAGGTGAAGTTTATGTCCTTCACAGGCTGAAATGTCCTAAAGTCCCATTTCACTGCACAAGCTAGCAATTCCTGGAGCCCATCACACCGGCCGCAGCCAGTAGTTCAGGAATGGTGTATAAATCCAACCAAGTCCTTCACAAATCTCTGCCTCCCATTCAAGAGAATGAGAAAAATGCCTGCATCTTCAGGTTCACGGGGTTGGAAGTATTTGATACTATTTCTCCCAGCCAGTAGGGCAGCTTCAATATTACCTCCTACAAGAGCATTCATCACACACACTAAGTAGCCTTTATTCTGCAATCTCAGCAATTATTTTTGTCCTTGTAATGTGCTTTATTTTTATAACACTTAGTAGAAATTATACTGTTATTAATTTTCTTCTTTATTGACTTGATTCTCCCTCTGCAATGTGACCCTTGTGATATCTGGAAACTTGTTCTGTTTTCTTTCTTTCTTCACTTAACCTTGGCAACTAAAACTGTGTGTGGTTCCTAACAACTTGAGATATTTTTTAAGGAAAGCAGGAATTCCTGAAACAATTCTGTGATGTTTTATTTTCCATACTTCATTATTATAATATTAAAAGTAAAATTACTTTAAGATATGGTATGATAGGTAACAGGTAATATAGATTAAGTCTACCCTCATTAATTGCTGCTTGGAATGTGCAGTGGTACAATCACTTTGGAAAAGTGTTAGTTTCTAACAAAATTTCCATGTGATCCAGAAATCCTACTTGTAGGTACACATTCAAAAGAAAAGAATGTTCACATCTACAAAGAAACTTATGCAAAAAGTTCATGATCACTTTATTTATAATAACCTGAAACTGGAAAAGACCCAAATGTTCATTAATAAGATAATTTATAAACACATTTTGTTCTCTTCATGCAATGAAATACCAGTCAGTCATACGTAAAACAAACTGCAGAGAGATTCAACATGCCTGAATCTCAAAATCATTATATGGAGGACAAGAAGATGGACGCAGGAGTTATGTACTGCACGATTCCATTGATGCAGAATTCAAGAATAGCCAAACGCAGCCATGGTGAGGGATGTCACAGTAGAGGTCAGATCAGGGAAGGGGAGAGGAGTAGGAACTGGGGCAGCAAAGTGTTCAATTTGTGGATCTTGATGGTGTTACGTGGCTATTTACAAATGTAAAAAGACATGACGCACTAAACAGTGAAGGTTGCACTTGAGAGCTTGTAAATTCTTCTTTTTATAATATAAAACAAGATGGGGGAAAAAATGGAAGGGTTGGCACATAGGTTCCATCTCCCCATATGCAAAAATCAGCTTAGACCAGATTCTTTTGCCAGCTGAGCTCATCAGAGAGAAATCCCAGCCATGGATGCTTCTTTCTGAAGCCTCTCTCACAGGCAAAACTCAGGGTAGTGATGTTAGAATTATTTCTTTGGGGTCTTCCTAGTCCAGCGGAGCCATTATGCCTTCTGAAGCCTCAGAATGTCATCTGGAAAGTAGAACATATTTTGATGTCATATGCCAAGCGATTTAAATACAGAAACTCTGGTGCTCAGAACATCCCTGAACATGTGTGATCAGCTCTATTTTCTCAATGGTCACATCCCAAGCAAACAGTTGTCCTGGATCACCTAGCAGAAGGAAAAGAATACCTATACCAGATAAAGTCAGAGTTCACCAATAAGGACTAACTGTGCCATGCAACAGTTTGCAGGAAAGACGCTGCCCTGACGATGCAGCCTGAGAGTGGAGTGCCTGTGATAAAGGTGAGTTACTTTACCCTATGGTCTAGGGCACACATGGTCACAAAGCTATTTCTGTGAGGTTTTCTTTGTTCCATTTTGGTAGTAAAATATTTACATCCAAATGGGTCCAATGAAAATAAACATCTAATAATGGATGCATCCACAGCTCAACCATCTTTATTCTCATGTGGATAGGAGTCTATTTCCATTATGACTGGTTGTAGCAACATTTAAAAAAATATTATCATAAAATCATTATAACAGAAAACATGTCATTTATTTAACCTTTTAAGTGTACAATTCAGTGACATTAATGACATTCACACTGTTGTGCAAGCATCACCACTGTTTCTAAAGCTCTTTCATCATCCCAAACAGAAAACTCTGTACCCATTAAGCAGTAACTCCCATCCCCCACTTGCCCCAGTCCCTGGTAGCCTCTCATCTCCTTTCTGTCTTTGCAAATAGCAACAGTCATTTTTGATGTGGTTTATGGGAGATATCAATTTCTTAGAAGTCAAGGTTCACTTCAATGCCCTTGGTTGAAGATGCCCAAATTAAGGTCTTTTTTTCCCCCACTCTGTCACCATAGACATTTTGACGAATAACTGAATTACTTTGTCATGAAACATTAACATTTCCAGAAGAGGAAATACAGTATTTTCTCATCTTAAGGGGTTGTATTTATTTTCCCAGTACATTGCTCTGTCAATTAATATATGTGTGCATGTGAGTTTGTGTGAGTGTGTGTATGTGAGTGTGTGTGTGTGTGTGTGAGAGAGAGAGAGAGAGAGAGGTATACATGGTATAATGAATTATCGTCTATCAGAGTCTTTGGTATATAAAAATACATTAATAGCAAAATCACTTCTTTGCCAACGTCTAACTTTAAAGATAATTATGGACAATAAGACACCCACCAAGCCATCAGTACTAAGCTATATATAAGCAGTGTTCTCCATTCCAGAGCAAGCCTGCAGCTGGGAGACCTAATTATCCCCAGTTGGCACAGCAAGAGAGGCATGCATCACCCTGTTATCTTCAGCTTCTCCTGTCTTAACAAACTGTATGACATCTCAGAGAAGCGGAGATAAGATTCTTTTTAAATATTCACTTCTTGGAAGCCCATAATCCATTTCCAGCATATAAAGGTGCAACAGTTTAACTGTTTGTACCTGAGATGGAGTCCTGCTGTCAGATGCAAAAGCTAAAGGTAATAATCTCATGACAAGGGAGGATGGCTTCATCAAAGCAAATCTTGCTCTGCTTTCAAGATTTCATCCTTTGGACAGTTTGTGTTGCATATTAATAATGTCATTTTGTATTTCCTGTTTTCCTCTAGTATCTGACTATATATATATTTATATATATATATCTGAATATATATTTGAATATATATACGAATATATATCTGAAAAAAAATATATATATATATATATAGAGAGAGAGAGAGAGAGAGACAGAGTCTCACTCTGTCACCCAGGCTGGAGTGCAGTGGTGCAATCTCGGCTCACTGCAGCCTCCGCCTCCCAGGTCCAAGCAATTCTTCTGCCTCAGCCTCCCAAGTAGCTGGGACTACTGGTGCGTGCCACCACGCCCAGCTAATTTTTTATTTTTACTAGAAACGGGGTTTCACCATGTTGGCCAGGCTGGTCTCAAACTCCTCAAGTGCTGGGATTACAGGCATGAGCCACCACACCCAGCCCTGACTCCATATTTTTATTGCATATTTTGCAATGGTAAAATTGGGCTATGCTGACTTGCCCCAGGGAGCAAGGATATTAATCTATAAAAAGACAGGGAGGAAGAATTGACTTCCCCAACTTCTCAGAAATTTTCTCCCTGTGATTTCTTCCTCTCATTGTTATCACCATCATTTTTATTATTTTTTTAATCAACATACGCTTATCACAAGCATTCTTTTGGGTAAAGTAGGCAAGCTGTCGACATCTTCTAATCTGTTCGTTTGAATAGAAAAATGTCTTTCTAATATTCAAAGGCTCTTTTCACACTCTTGTACTCTTGGCTAATTTAAAACTTTATATTATTGCAATTGAATGCGACTAATTATTGAATCAAATCCTAGTAATTAACTGAATTTAAGTGTCATTCTTTTTCCTCTCCCACTTTTTTTCCTCATAATGCTTCCGGGGGTCACCTGGAATGGGGAACTTAATTTGCTAGGTTTAATATCTAATCAAAGCAATTGAATGTGAACTTAATTCAGGCCTCTAGAGGGAAGGGTTTATTCATCCTTTGCCAAACAACAACCATTCCTTTTAAGGAAAAAAGGCATATTCAGTACTTCTTGTCCTTTCTGATGCAGTGTGCAGGGTTACTATTTGTAGAAATAAGTAGAATGTGAGTGTAAGGATATATAATTTCCAAGTAGAAAACTTTAAATTACAGAAGTAAATATGTGGCTATTTAACGGGTTTTGAAAGTGAGTATCTTACGGTGTCTGTACTCTTTATGCTTTCAGAGTATGTGCTGATTTTTAAAGTGCCTGAAAATTTTCAGGAATGCAGCTGTACCATAAAGAGAGGTGTTCTTGGGGAGGAGAGAATTAGTTTTCTTGGGCACTGGATGTTGCCTGTACAGTGCTGTTGTCCAATAATGAAGCATTGTTTTGAGCACCAACTCTCAAGTGAAGATGTCTCTTATCAGCACTAACAGTTGGAATTGACCTGGTTTGGGAAAAATGGCTTCCCCTGTAATGAAAATCCTATTTGCCAATTCTGCAAGGAGGGCTAAAAGGGATGGTTAAAGTCATTGTCAAATAGGGTTTGCGAAACAATGAAAATATGACCTTTTTGTGAAGGAAAGAGCTTCCCAAAGGGCACCTTCTTTGACAACCTCAGACTTCAGAGCTCAGTGATGTCATAGGCGCCCACATGGATGAGACTTTTCTTTACGCTCTTCCAATAGACTGATAATGATTTTAAGGCCTGATGGGAATTAAAAAGGGGGCACTGGGTGGGACACGTCAGCTTCCTAGAGAATCCCAGAGATGTGGTTCCCTCATCCCAACTGCATATGGTGTAGAAGTTTTCAAGCATCATTAGAGGACCAATTAGGCTGTAATCAGTAGAACAAAATGAGTAGCCACTTCACAAGACCAGAATCCATCTGTACTCACAAATGAAGATTGAGTTGAGATACGCTGTCTGTCATCATTTAAGCTACCCCATAGGCCATTGTGCAAACATGACATAAGTAAATGCTAGTTAAACTCAATACACATTTATTGACCACTGAGCCACTGGACTGGAAGTTTCTTAAAAGCAAGGAATGTGCTTGTTCACCATTACAGCCCAAATATCTTGCATCAGGGTACCATAACTGGTTCATTATGGGGCTGCGGGTTGAGTAAATAACATGTTCTTGTTATATATTGGACACGGAAACGAATGGATGCTAGTCTCAAGGAATTCACACTGTGAGGCATAACCAGCATCATAAACAGCTTAACATCATACCTGTGCTTTATAAATTATAGTTTACAAATTATAAACAGATATAGAGAAGAGAAAGCCATGAATTCTACCTTGGGGCTTGAGGTGGTCCATGATGCCAAATTAGAACTGAGTTTGAAAGGTGGATGTAAGTTCATCAATGAGAGAAGGGAGGAAAGGACACAGCTTTCCACAGAGCAAATGCATGGAAATCTGAGTGTGAATGGCTTCATCAGGTAACAATGAAGTGTCTGTCATAGCTTAAACCCAAGATTTGAAAATGGGGTGGCTCTACATGAAATGAAATGAAAGGATATGATCTGAGTTTAAATGTTCTTGAGGCTGTGCTTTTAGTTTTATGTAGTGGGAAACCGTTACATACTAAGTGAGAAGAGCCCAGATTTAGCAAGCCAAAGAGAGATTATGGACATAATTCAGGCAAGACACAACTTGTATCTATGTAGAGTAGGGCAATAATTTTGGGGACAAACAAATTGCATGGATAAACATTGTAGAAATAGAATTGAGTGGACCGTGTAACCTATGACTGATGGTGTGAAATAGAGGGAGAGGTTGAAGTTGACAGAAGTTTCTCTCTTAACTCCAGAATATTGTTGCCCCTGTCTTGCCTCTGTATCTGTACTATCCCGGACCGCTGAAACTCAGGTTAAGTAAGGAGAATAGCCCAAGGGATTTTGTCAACAACAGTCAATTGTTCATATTTCTGCTCAAAGTTTGCTGAGAAAGTACTGTTTATAATTATGCCAAAGTCTTAGCCCAATGCAATAATGTTCCATGAATGAACAGAACATTTTTTGAAGGAAGTAGAGAAGGAATCTTGCATAAAATGGGGCAATAAAGAGTTCACATTTTGAAATTCCAAAAGTCTTAGATAATTCTTCACAGCCAGGGCATCTTTTCACCTAGAAGATAGATATACTCTTGCTGTAGCTTAGGACATACAATTTATTTAACTCTGAAAAGGAATGAGGTCTCCATTTTCCTAAAAAGCACAGGATTAGATATAGTCTTTGCTAAGAACGCTAGAAGATGCACAATCAGATGCACTTTGTGGCACACACTCCGCACAAGGCAGGACCACAAAGGCCATGCTCATAAGATATGTGAAAACTCTAACAAAATGAAAAACAAAACATTTCACTTGACAAAATCTGGAAAATGATTGATTTATGACAAGATTATGAAGGTATTTCTCATCCTGGAATGGAGGATGGTTGATGTCTTCTAAGGGAGCACATCAGATTTCTTGGAAAAAGAGAGATACATACACAGACACACACACACATACACACACACACACATACGTGTATATATAAAATTTGTGAATGCACCTCCTAAATTGCAGTTTGTTTATTTGTTTTTATTTTGCAATTTTGAATGGCATTAAGTGAGAGCATGCCACCTTTTTGCCTATTTCCATGAGACAGTTCCTTCGTACTTCTTTTTCCTTTCATGCTTGGGGAAATTGGTATAAACTTCTTTGGTTTAATTAGCACTACAAATTAAAATATGGCTTTGTTCTTTTGCAGCATTAATCATCAGTTTATTTATTTATTTAGAGATGGAGTTTCACTCTTATCGCCCAAGCTAGAGTGCAATGGCACAATCTTGGCTCACTGCAGCCTCCACCTCCCGGGTTCAAGCAATTCTCCTGCCTCAGCCTTCCCAGTAGCTGGGATTACAGGCACCCACCACCACGCCTGGCTAATTTTTGTATTTTTAGTAGAGATAGGGTTTCACCATGTTGGCCAGGCTGGTCTTGAACTCCTGACTTCAGATGATCCGCCAGCCTCAGCATTCCAAAGTGCTGGGATTACAGGTGTGAGTCACCGCTCCCAGCCCAGTTTCATACTTATGATCCTTACCAGTTACCAAAATCCAAGTGCCAGGAACTATTTTCCATGGAGCGAAATATTTGGCTGCATAGTATTAAGAATTTAGAAATTGATTTTTAAATTTTAATAGCCTGTGTCATTTAGCTATGTACAAGCAGCCTTATTATTAGTTATCTTAGTCTAATGAAAAATATACATGTCAAAATATTTTGGAAACAATTAATTACAATGGTATCAGGTTTATCTTGAGCAGATAAAAATCACTGTGTTGATTAAGTACAGTGTAATGTGTGGGTCTTTAAAAACAGCTTCTTAACTAATGCACTTAAAGAGATTAGGACACTTGATAGGACTTCTTTTCAGAAGAATTCTTGAATTTCGGAAAGTGTGAACATGTGCTACCAATTTAGGGGAGAATAATCATATAACACCATAGCCAAATAAAGTAAATAAAGTGATCTTAAAATACCAATTTATAAGAAGGTGTAAATTTAATTACTTTAGGAAAGCAAACATTCATTTATTACCTAATAAAAACAGGAGACAAATGTCGATGAATTCTTATGAAGCATTGTCTATAAAGCCAGGCTCTTGATCTGAACTGGGGAAGGGTCTCCAGGGGGATTTTGAGCCCTTTAAAATATATGCAAATTTTAACAAACATGTTTTAGAAAAAGTTCCACACCTAGATGAATGTTAAAAACTTTATCTAATGTGTGTTGTCTTTCTGAGTTGCCAGTGCTGAGACCATCTCTGTCTCCCCATCACCCCACCTTGTACCTAGAACGTAGTAGAATTCAATGCATGTGGAGTGAATGGGTAGAATGTCAAAAATTGGAAATGAAGAAGATAGAATCCAAGTTTATAATTGAAGAGAGAGAATTATCTCATTAACTGAAGAAGAAATTTAGCAACAAAATGGTCATTAGGGGCTGGAGAATTTGCAGGCAACCAGGTAAAAATGAAAGCAATAAGATGTTTAAATAATGCAAATGTAACGGTACAATTTGATGAATTCTCACTATGGGTAATGTATGTATGCAACCACTATTGAGATAAGCCCACAGAATATGCCCATCCACACGGGACCCCCACCCCATGCTTACTCCTTGTCACTACCTCTCTCCCTGTAAGTAACCACGAAACTGACTTCTGACACTATAAGTGACTTGAATCTCTTCTGAATTTTAAGTGCGTGGAATCATAGTGTGTTCTTTTTGTGCCTTCTTTCACTTGGTGGTAAATGTTGAGGTTCTTTCATGCACCTGGATGCAGAAGTAGTTCCTTGATTTTCACTGTTGTTGTGGCAGTCGGTTGTTTTCATTATATCACCATTTATTGGCCCATTCTGCTATTGTAAGATATTTGGATTATTGCCCCTTTATTCTCTATTACAAATGGCGCTACTCTGAATATGACTTAAAAACTTTGTTTTGGAAGTGAAATTCACTTAATATGAAAGTATTTATTGTAAAGTGTACAATTTAGTGGCATTTAGTACATTCAAAACTGTTCACCTGTCACCTCTATCCAGGTCCAAAACATTTTCACCACCCCAAAAGGTTCTGAATATCCTTGTGCATGTTTTTGGTTGATGTATGTATGCATTTCTGTTGTGTATGTACTTGGCAATGCAATTGCTGGGTCATAACTATGGGTGTATTTTTAAATAGCTATCATAAAACTGCCATGTAGCTTAGATATTTTATAGGATAACACCTTTTGAGTTTAAAAATAATATTTATTCATTTTAGCCAATTTGGAAAGCACATAAAAACATAAGGTAGAAAATCATAAAGAATAAAAATTGCCTGTAATGCTCACATTCAGAGATAGCCACTATTAAGGTTTCAGGATATTCTAGCCAATTTTTTACATATACATTTTACTCACTGCATCTAAACCATTTTGTCTTTACTTAATAGTGAATTTTGTTTTGTAGCTTTTCCTTTAGAAAATATTTTAATGGTTCAGTAGTTATTCCATTATACATATCTAACACGGTTTATCTTCCTCTTTTTAGACATTTTCTACTGTTTTAGATATCAATGATGTGAATTAATGTGCATCTATCTTTGTAGTATATACCTTTGATTGTTTTCTTAGAATTACTTCATAAAGGTGGAATAGCTGGGACTAAGGGTAGCATCAGTCTTAAGGTTTTTGGCATATATTTCCACATTGCCCCTAGAAGGAGATATGAGTTTATGTCTCATATTAAAAGTGCATGAAATGTAATGAATCTGTATTTCACCAAACCCCGACTCATGCAGTTGGTCTAGAAAAAGTTCCCTGTCAAGTCGGCTAGCATAGGTTATACTGGGAATTACATGTATTCTAAAATACACCAGCCACATTCTCTATACAGAAATACATAATTTTCTAGTAGTAGAGATGAAAAATAGAAACTTTAAACAATATTAGAATGATCTGAAGGAAATATCATGCTAAGTTACAGGCATTGTAAATACTTATCAGCTTAGTAGTAAATGGAATGTTCTAAAATTGTCCCCGATGACCCTACTCTCATCTAAAGCACTTACTAGTAATTTACTATTGATACAAATATTGATGCTGTTCTTACACCTTTCTAGGTACTATTTTTAAAATACAACACACCATCCCTTCACTCAAAGAATGTGCAATTTAGTAGGAAAATCTTATTTTAAGTCCATAAAAGGGTTAAACAACATTATAGGAAATAAGCATTCATGACAAGAGTAAAAGCGTTTTTACAAGGGATTTGATAATAGTAATCCCATGAGTTCCAAAGATACATGACTGCTGTGACAAAGGAGATAGAATTTGAACAGATTTGAAGGGAGGGAAAGGATTGAATTGCTGAAAGTGGGAGAGGTATTCTAGGAGTTTTGAAAAGCATGAACAAAATCTCAAAGGAGAAAAACTCAAGACGTTCTAGAAAAGTGCAATTAAACCAAGGTTTCCTTGGATCCAAGGATTGACTTATTTTAAAATGTAAATTCTGGGACTAGCTGAGTGGATTAAGAAGAGATGGAACATATTGGAGCTATGTGGTTAGGAGCACTTAGCTCACTGTACATTAGTTTATGATACTGCTCTTCTCCTGTGGGCCGAGATCTCAGGCAATTGGGAGAAGGATAATTTAAAGGAAAAGAGTGGTGGGATGCATCGGGAAGGAGGCTTTTGAAGTATAATGTGTGGTTTGGTGATTGCAAGGCTAGATGATTGCAATGGACATAAATATCACCCTCCAGGAAATCAAGGGTGCAGGGTTGGGAATAATAATAACAATGCTGAGACAAAAGTATGCAGGTATCTTTTACCTGTTTAATGATTTGGCCTCTTGCTTGTCATGGTCATCATGATTGCTCCTGAAATGGGTAAATGTTTCCTGGTGAAGAGAATAGAAAGATACTGTGCCAAATGCAAATTTGTCTTGCAAATTTGCATGTGCACATCTGTTAAGGAAATTATGGTACAGCATCAAATACATTTGCTTGTGTACAGCAGCCAAGAGAATGATGGAAATGCACCAAAGAACAGGCACCAGAGAGTTCAAAATGCTACTTCTCCCCCTATCTACCCGTATGCCTCCCCAAAAAACTTTGTCATCTTTGGAAGTTATTTGGGTACCAGCCATTTACACTGAAAATGAGTGTGAGTATTTTTTCTGAAAAATACACATTTATCCTGACTTTTTTGTTTGGATTTTTCTGCAAGACAACCTGATAGTAAATAGTGGACCTTTATTTGTTTTAGAAGAATCATACTAATAAGTGAAGAATGAATATTTGAAAAAGAAAATTGTACTTGGGTACTTGCCATGTTATTTTATGGTGTCATTGATATATTGATGATTATATATTATGGCATCATGATATATTTATTTAGATCAAGGCAATGATAATCAAAGTCTGCTAAAATCTTTAGGTGATAGGTTGATGAAGAACTTTGAAATAGTTCCATCAGGGTGACCCCTGCAGAACCACAGGTCTTCTTGGTAATTATTAATCTTCTTCCTGTTGGGTCACAATGAGAAGTACCTAGCACCACCAGTAAGTATGAATGCCAAAACAAATTGTCCTGGTATCTAATCAAGTTTCTAGGGGTAATTGGGAATATATAGACAATTTATTCCTTAAAAAAGTATGTAAAACATCACCACAAAAATATAACCTGCAAAATTTAAAATGTGGAACATTTTTATAGAAAAAATGACTCAGATTCTTACAGAAATAAATGGCACAGAAAGAAAAAAGCAGGGGGAACTGCTATCGATGAAAATAAATTTAGGTGATATTTTCACCAAATGAATTTCGATTAAAACAAATTAATTGTAAAAACTGTATTTTTTTGCTGAAAGTCAAGAAAAAATGAACATGATTGGCATTAGGTGATGTTAAGGAACAACTGTTAATTTTGTTTGATGTGATATTGGTATTGTGTTTTTTAAATCTCTTATTAATTATAGACAGTGAAAAAAATTAAAGATGAATAATGATATGGGTGGCTGCCCTCCCAGAACCAAGGGATTCCTGAGATGTGAGAGTTTCAGTGGTAAGATCAGAATAGTCCTGGACAAATTGGGACAGTGGATCACTTGATTTCTGAGGTTTGTTTTAAAATACTCCACTAGGCCTGGGCGCGGTGGCTCATACCTGTAGTCCCAGCACTTTGGGAGGCTGAGGCAGGCAGATCACCTGAGGTCAGGAGTTCGAGACCAGCCTGGCCCACATGGTGAAACCCTGTCTCTACTAAAAATCCAAAAATTAGCTGAGCATGGTGCTGCATGCCTGTATTCCCAGCTACTCGGGAGGCTGAAGTGGGAGAATAGCTTGAACCCGAGAAGCAGAGGTTGCAGGAAACAGAGATTGTGCCACTGCACGCCAGCCTGGGCGACAGAGCAAGACTCTGTCTCAAAAATAAAATAAAATAAAATAAAATAAAATAAAATAAAATAAAATAAAATAAAATGCTCCACTAAAGGAAAACTAGATGAGTAGAACATATTAAAAATGTTGATGTTGAATGCACTGGGCAGAGTACCAGGAGGTTTGTTACCCTGTCCTTTCTATGTGGAGCTAGGTTTGAGAATTTCCATAGCAATACGGTTTCTTTAAAAAATAAATTTCCACTTTTAATAATGGCTTGCACTTGTTTCTGAATTCTAAGAGCATGTTTTCTCCATTTTATCATCCTCTGGTGATGAAGGGAAGAGTGGGAATCAAATGTGAGTCAAAATAAGAAGGAATCTCCAGTAATTTTTGGGAATGATGCAGACCGCAGTTTGTTATGGTGAGAACTTCTCACAAAGATGCATGAAAGTGAAGAAACGTCCTTCTAGTTGCAGTGTATGTATTCAAACCCACTGGAGACATGATGCCAGTAATTTAGTTAAAGGCTAGACAATGGCAAACTCAAGAAAGAACTTATTTACAGAGAACATTATTTGAATCTGAGATTTGGTATAGGCTCGTGTTGGAATTACATGGCCGATACGCTTATACAGCATCTTTCCCCAAGGAATACTATCAACAGCAAATTAATTCTGTGCTGCTAAACCTGAAGTAGGCAGCAAACAGACATTTTCTGAGACACTGAACTGGAACTTTCCAGTTCAAATGGCAGTTTAATGGCACAATCCGGAAGGGAAACAGAGACCCCTGTCACGTAATCTAATATTTGGCAAGGTTTAGACAAATGTTTGGGCAACTTTCAGGTCAATGTTTGACAAGTGTTTAGATGATTCATTCTAAAGGAGGCTGTCAAATGCCAGGTTGCCGGTATCATGCTAACAAAGTCAAATAAAATGGTGTCAGGAGATTACAGTCCGCCCCAAATATTTTTACTCTCTTATTGTATATACATTGACACTGAATTGATTTCGATAAATCCTTTAAGACATACTTAAATAGAGAATGGGAAGCGTCCAGGGGAAAATAACAAAGGTACCTGAAAGCTACAGAAATAAAATAGGAAGGTGGGTAAGTCTAGAGGAGACATCCATTGCCCACAGCCCAGGGCCAGAGCTTCCTTGCGGGTCAGTACATGATGCGTTGTCCAGAATTAGGGTCTCAGAGAGGCCGTCGGTTCTCTGCTCAGTCCTGAAAGCAGTTCCTGAAGTTCTCAAAGCAGAAGCAGAAAGGACTGGCTGGGCCCTCTGATCTCTGCAGAACAATCTCAGAACTCAGTCATTATAGACTGTGTGTACTCATGAGCGTGTGCTCTACATGTGCTCATCCAAAAATCCACACACTAACTAGGACACCAAAACTATCTCAGGGCAGGAAACTACAAAACATCACCTAAGAACCGAGTAGCAGCAGAGGAGAGTGATGTGGGCTTTTTATCTGAAGCTCCCAACACTGCCATGGGTGAGGAAGTGCTGGGATTCTGGGTCATTGATTGGAAGCAGCCAGCTTGGCTTTATTTGACTGACTCTAGACTCCTTGAGAGTCTGATAAAAGGGATAAAATATGACCCTTTGTCTAGGATGGCATTTGGGTGAGTACAGTTGAGATTTGCCTTGTGGGAGCTCAGCAGACAAGTCTGCATTTAGTGGAACATACCATGTGTTCCAAAGGCTGGAGGAGTGGGCTCTGCCTGCTGAAGGTCGGTTTTGGGGTTTGAATATCTGCAGCGCCATCACCAGGGCAGTCTGGGACATACATGATCTTTGGAGTGTCAGGAATTGGGAAGAAACTTACATGAAGGGAACACTTAATCTGAGATCCTGATGACGATGATAATGGTGATGGTGATGATGATGGTGATAATGATGGTAATGATGGGATAATGACAATGATAATGGTGATGACAATGATGATGATGATGATGGTGATGACCATGATGATGGTGATGGTGACAATGGTGATGACAAAGACTAGAAGAAATCAGTGCCTGTAAATTCCATGCCAATACTCCATTCTGAAAACCCCAAATAAACAGGGAACTCAAAGCCTAAACAACTCATCTGTCCAAATGAATTGAGAATGTGCTCCAGGGACAGTGAAAGGATGCAGGTTGGAAGCCTAAGTAGGAAGGAGAAGCCCAGAAGAGGAGAGTGAATGTATTGGATTATGGCCTCATGGTTTCAGGACCACTGACTGCTGCAGTGGGCTGTGCCTTCTACAAAACTTCTCTGCTCAGCTGATGTTTGTGTTTCTTCTAACAAGGAAAGATTTGTCCACAATAGCCTGGAGTATTACTGAGTACATGGGCCAAGGGAAGAGACAGACCTTTGCTGAAACCCCCAGAATCTACACTTTATTTGCTCTGGGACCTAAGTCACAAAACTTCCTAGTCAAATCCTCTGTTTTTGGATTGTCAGATAAGCACAATGGAATAAAATGCATATGAAACTAATCTTCATGAGACTAGTAGTCGGTACAAAATTGGCAAAAAGATAAGGCGTAATTGGCTTGATATTCCATCTGACGGAGCAGCAAAGCATAGGAAGAGGGGTCTTGGGAGCTAGAACGTTCCTAATTTCCTTAGGGTTGGCCTTCTTCTTGAATGATTCATACACCACATCCTCATTTTAAGATAATTTTAATTAACAAACAATAATAACAAATCAATGATTTTTTAAATAAGCACCTACTATGCTTCATATGTGCAAGATTAGGCAATTTCATGCTGGCTTCCTCTTTTACTACTGAGAACCAGGTGGGTGAAACTATACCTTTTCTTAGAAAAGAAACAATTGAATGAGGCACTGAGGGTTTTTTTTAAAGAGCCTATGAAGTTTCTATAACTTCAAAGTAACAGATCTCCCTGGCTTCACAGATACAAACTTTTCATATTAATTCTGAAAAATTAACTAATTGTATTTTTGCAACGAATTATGGAGTATATATGAAAAGAAAATTTGTTTTCCTTTCATAAACGTGTATGTGCATTTTTCATGTAATATGTATATGACTACATCTCCTTATCTACATATTAGTCATTCATGTAGGTATATTAGGCTCAGGTAAAGCTACATAGTTTGTTATTTAAATAAAGAAAGCCTTTAAATTGAGCCATAATTTGCTGATATTATATGCTAGTTTGGCAATTTCGCTAATTTTTTGCTTATTTTTTTCTTTTCATTGTTTGTCCGTATTTATATGGTTTACCTACCTATGTGTTGCGGCTTCAGTAAATAAAAAAAAATAATAATTGTGAACTGTTTTTTAAGTGAACTATATGGGAAAAATGAGTCACATATCTCAAGTGTAAAGAGAAATTTCTGATGTAAATATCTGTGCCTATTGTCGATACTGATTTTAAAGTCTCCCTGCCCAATATTGGTCACTATAGAAACACTGTTTTTTGTCTACTTGTATATAGATATATGTATGTCTGTGTGTATATATATACACACACATACACATATATACACACACACAAATATATATATGTATATGTATGTGTGTGTGTGTGTGTGTGTGTGTGTGTGTGTGTGTGATCTAGAACATGGAAATACTGCCATCTGGTGTTATGTATCTTAAACATTATTCAACTGCCCTTGAGAAAATTTGAAATAAATCTTCAGATTTCTAGCCCTCGGGTTTTACTAAGTAGGGAAAGCTCTTAGTCTCAGATAAATGCGTTCTTTTGTTTCTCAAAGGAAGAGGATTCTAAATGCCGTATATGTTACATTGAATTAATGAATATTTGAATTAAGAATCCAACAAAGCAGTTACAGGATCATTTCTCTTCATACAAAAGGATCCTTCTTTAAGTCTGACAAAGCAAAAATTTTTTGCTTTGATCTCATTGCATGAAAATGTTATTTAGTTAACCCAATAATTTTGAAATTATTATTTAAAAGCCTTTAATATCAAGAATGACTATTTGGATTTGTAAAGTTGGTGCTCAAAATGCTTTTAGGCTACAAGAGACAGAAAAGGGCTTATGCTCTTCAAAAGGGAAGGGATTTATCACCCACGTGTCTGCAGGCCCCTATGGCTAAAGGGGGAAACTGAATTGCCTGACAGTCCATTTTGAGGGAATTGGATCAACCCTGTACAACCATCATTAGGGCAGTCTGGCACATGCACGATCTTTGGAGTTAGTGTCAGAAATTGAGAAGAAACTTACAGGGAGGAAACACTTAATCTGAGATCCTGATGATGATGACGATGATAATGATGATGACGGTGATGATGATGATAATGATGACAATGATGATGGTGATGACAAGGACTAGAAGAAATCAGTGCCTGTAAATTCCATGCCAATACTCCATTCTGAACACCCCAAATAAATAGGGAACTCAAAGCCTAAGCAACCCATCTGTCCAAATGTTTGAAAATATGCTCCAGGGACAGTGAAAAGATGAATGTTTGAAGCCTGAGTAGGATGGAGAAGCCCAGAAGAGGAGTGGGAGTGTATTGGATTATGGTCGCTTTTTTTCAGGGCCCCTGACTGCTGGGGTGGGCTGTGCCTTCTACAAAACTTTTCTGCTCAGCTGGTGTTTGTGTTTCTTCTAACAAGGAAAGATTTGTCCACAATAGCCTGGAGTATTACAGAGTGCGTGGGCCAAGGGAAGAGACAGACCTTTGCTGAAACCCCCAGAATCTACACTTTATTTGCTCTGGGACCTAAGTCACAAAGCTTCCTAGTCAAATCCTCTGTTTTTGGACTGTCAGATGAGCACAGTGGAATAAAATACATGTTTGCTTTGTAAACTAAATGGGATACAACAGGCATCAATATATATGTGTGTTAAAAGAATACTTTCTTTTTCTTTTATTTAAGTTAATAGTAATGTATAAAACCTAATCTTGATGAGAGTAACAGTGGGTACAAGATTGGCAAAAAAAAAAAAAAACCACGGTGTAATTGGCTTGATATTCCATTTGTCAGAGCAGCAAAGCATAGGAAGAGGGGTCTTGGGAGCTAGAAAGTTCCTAATTTCCTTAGGGTTGGCCTTCTTCTTGAACGATTCATACACCACATCCTCATTTTAAAGATAATCCTAATTAACAAGCAATAATAACTAATCGATGAATATTGTTTTAATAAACACCTGTTATGCTTAATATGCGCTAAATTAGGCAATTTCATGCTGGTTTCCTCTTTTACTACTGTGAACCAGGTGGGTGAATAATTCCTTTTCTTAGAAAGGAAGCAATTGAATAAGACATTGAGGTTTTTTTTTTTTAAGAGCCTGTGAAGTTTATGCAACTTCAAAGTAACAGATCTCATTGGCTTCACAGATACATACTTTTTCAGGTTAATTCTGAAAAGTTAACTAATTGTATTTTTGCAACCAATTATAGAATATACATGAAAAGAAAATTTGTTTTCCTCTCTTTAACATGTATGTACATTTTTTGTGTAATATGTGTATGACTACATCTCCTTATCTACATATTAGTCATTCATGTAGGTATATTAGGCTCAGATAAAGCTACATAGTTTGTTATTTAAATAAAGAAAGCCTTTAAATTGAGCCATAATTTGCTGATATTATATGGTAGTTTGGCAATTTTGCTAATTTTTTGCTTATTTTTTTCTTTTCATTGTTTGTCCGTATTTATATGGGTTACCTACCTATGTGTTGCGGCTTCAGTAAATAAAAAAATAATAATAATTGTGAACTGTTTTTTAAGTGAACTATATGGGAAAAATGAGTCACATATCTCAAGTGTAAAGAGAAATTTCTGATGTAAATATCTGTGCCTATTGTCGATACTGATTTTAAAGTCTCCCTGCCCAACATTGGTCGCTATAGAAACACTGTTTTTTGTCTACTTGTATATAGATATATGTATGTCTGTGTGTGTGTGTGTGTGTGTGTGTATAGAGAGAGAGAGAGAGAGAGAGAGAGATACACACGATCTAGAACATGGAAATACTGCCATCTGGTGTTGTATATCTTATACATTATTCAACTGCCCTTCAGAAAATTTGAAATAAATCTTCAGATTTCCAGCCCTTGGGTTTTGTTAAGTAGGGAAATCTCTTAGTCTCAGATAAATGCCCTCTTTTCTTTCTCAAAGGAAGAGAATTATAAACTGTATATGTTAAATTCACTTAAAGAATATTTAAATTAAGAATCCAACAAAGCAGTTATAGGATCATTTCTCTTCATACAAAAGGATCCTTCTTTAAGTCTGACAATGCAAAAGTTTTTTTGCTTTGATCTCATTGCATGAAAATGTTATTTAGTTAACCCAGTAATTTTGAAATTATTGTTTAAAAGCTTTTATATCATGAATAATTATTTGGATTTGTAAAGTTGATGTTCAAAATGCTTTTAGGCTACAAGAGACAGAAAGGGGCTTATGCTCTTCAAAAGGGAAGGGATTTATCACCCACGTGTCTGCAGGCCCCTATGGCTAAAGGGGGAACCTGAACTTCCTGAGAGTTCGATTTTAGGGAACTGGATCAGCTCTGTACAACAGTGGTATTCAAACATTTTTACTTGAATACTCTCTAAAAGAATCTTGCCAATCTGTGCATCTCCTGGCACATTTTTGTTACATCTACAGTTTTACATCATAATTTTAACTAGATGGAAAGAATGAAATTTCTAGCATATTGTAAATATAAATATTTAAAGACAGAGCTGCAACGTCATGCTTTTAAACCTTTCCAATGTAAGCTAATTATCACAGCAGTTTGATACCTGTTATAGTTAATTAAACTCCCTAAAAATGCTCTTCTTTATCAGGGGAAAATTTCCAATCATTTGTTTTATTCCTTGAAGTTTAATTTCTATTCCGCTCTCCTCAGACAATTTTATCTTAAAGCCATATTATTTGATGTTTGAAAATATTTTATTGATAACTTATTTTACTTACCTAAAACAAAACTGCATCATATTGTAAATATTTACTTTACAAAAATTCTTGCAACCACAAGACTCTAAGAGTTTGAAAACTTTCTTGTAGCTTGTGTTATTAATACATTTACTATTATAACATCGTTAATCAAAACAACATAAAGACACAACATTTAAAATATAATCATACATGATTAAAACATAAACATTGATCATTGTTCAATAAAATGTATTGACATGAATCTCTTAATGGGATCAGTGGAGGTTTCCTCCATTTTTCTGTTTTTATTTATTTACGTATTCACATATAATGGTTTCTCAACTTTGGCACTATTGACATTGGGGGCTGGATAATACCTGGGGGGAGGGAGGACTGTCCTGTTTATTCATTGTAGGATGTTTTGCTGCATTCCTGGCTTCTACCACTAGATATCCGTGGTATATTCCTAGCTGTGGTGACAAAAAGTACCTCTACACTTTGCCAAATATTCCCTGGGAAACAATCCCCCTCCTCATGAGAACCGCCATTGACCATTCCTTCAATTTTGAGAACACAAAGATTTGGAAACACTGAATTTCAAAGGGATTCATTACTCATTACTCGGGAGACTGAGGTGGGAGAATTGGCTGAGAGTGGGAGGTCGAGGCTGCAGTGAGCTCGAGGCTGCAGTGAGCTATGACAGCACCACTACACTCCAACCTGGATGATAGAGTGACAAAACAAAAACAAAAACAAAAACAAAACAAAGTACTTAACCATATCAGACTTCCTTTTTGTCCAAAAAGTCAGGCTAAATAGTTCAATTCAAATGAATGAGCTATTATGCCTTTAATAAAACATCATAAGACCTACTGAGAAATAGATTACAATAAACATTTTTATAAGACTGATTACCAAAAGCAGTCAAGAGCTAATAAAATGAATCTATCCACTTTTTATTATAGACTATATAAACAAGAATAAATCTATACGTTGTTCCGCATTTTAAAATTTGCAGTATTGTAGTGTGATGTATAAAATCGCAAGTTCTTGTTAAGCAAGGAATATGATAAATGGCATAATATTCTCTTGGTAAATATGGGTGTTGGTGTTAGGCTTTTGGGAATAATTAGTTAAGGACCATCTATAATTCAGACTTAACTCCACTAATTCTGTTAGGCATCATGATCTTACTTTTCCTCTTTGTTGCACACACAAAAAATAAAGAATACAAAACTAAAAGTTAGTCAGCCCAGTAGCCCATATAATTTTATGTGCTATTAATGGGAGAGTATTAAACATTTTATAAGATGAAATAACATGGGATTGACCATAATTTAAGTATATATAGTATTATTTGTTTTGGTAAATTAGGTTTCCATTGGTGTTGAACAACACACGAAATTCAAAAGAAATCATGTAGAATATTTTTATTCTGCATGTTTTAATCCAATGTAACATGAAGATCTGGTAGATCCATACATCATCAGTTGCATTTGATCAAATCAGGATTATTAACCAATACTAGTTCAGGGCTTGAAGGTGCTTCGTTTTTTTAATTATATGGCTAAAGTTATTCTTCTTCCCAATAAATGACGCCATTGGACTGTATGAGACCTGAAAAGAATTATTTACATTGCAATCCATAAGGAAAATGACTTTTCTAGTTCAACATTTCTTCCTATAGCTCTTTTTGCTTTTTTTATTACTGGACTCTGGTGAGATGACTGAGGATGACGGAAAAGCTGAGTTGAGATTGGTGGAGCAAACTCACCATCAGGCTCACTGCTCATATTCTGTAGTGTGTGTCAATTCAAAAACTCTCAGTCAGGGCCCAGATTCCTCATTTCTGTCTATACCCCTCCCCCAAAACAGGACAGAGCCTGCGTACAGAGCCCAGATTTTAATTATACTTAGTTTCCAAATCAGGTAGTACTTTTATATACATTTTCCAGTTTTCAAAATTTGCTGAAATTTCCTCTACTCCTGTCTTTCCCATTTTGTTTGTTCCTATGCATTAATACATTGCTTTAATATCATTATCGTGAACTTCGAAAAGGAGAGGAAATCATATATGTGGTTAGTCCACCACACAAGCAGACCTCTTCATCTTTTTGACCCTCACAATTTAGATGTTATTTTAAAATCTAGTTGATTTCATTCATAACTATCTGCCCTTAACTGCTCTTAGAATAGTTTGAATTTTTATAATCTCACTCACCCACCTAAGCCTTTTCAGTTTCCTAGTTATTCTATGACAGGAGATTGACAGCATTTAATAATTCTTACAATTGTTTCTTCCTTTGAGGGGAAAAAAAAAGCTTATCAACAGAGTAAGGAAGTACCAACAAAATCCTTTTAGGTAGGGCTTGCAAACTAGAGCCTGTGGGACAATTCTGGCACACTTCCTGCTTCTGTAAATAAAGTTTTACTGGCACACTGGCACACACATTCCACTATGGGTGTCTGTGTCTATGCCTGCTCTCGAGCTCAGTGGCAGAGTTGGGTAGATGTGACAGGCTATATGGCTGCACAGGTGAAAATGTTTGCTATCTTTCTCTTTACAGAAAACGTTTGCTGAACAGTGCCTTAGATTTCCACACAGTGTATGTTACCCAGCTTGCTGCTGTTGGGTTAGTCTATGCCATCTTGGATTCATTATTTGTGGGAGATTTCAGATGCTACAGTTATGGTTTTAGAGGATGTTTCTGAGTCTAATATGCCTCCCATGCTTTATTTTAGCTATGCACATTAACATATGTCTGACATATGAGAGTAAGTCTTATTTTGCAGCTGATCAAAGGTTTGCTTTGATTAAGGGAATTTTCCACCTGTGTTCCTTGAGTGAAAACGAGTTGCATTATTGACTTGTATCCTATTTGTATTTTGTTATATTATTCACGAATGTAAACAAATATTAGTGCATTCTCATCAAACTCTTGCTCTTTTATGGACATGTACAATGTTCATATATGGTTAGCATTGCCAAACTTTTAGCAAATAAAAATACAGGATGCCTATCGTTAAAGCTGAATTTCAGATAAACAACAGATAAATTTTTAATAGAAGTATGTCTAATGGAAAAAAAATTCAAATTTGGTGGGATGTCTTGTGTTTCACCTGCCAAAACTATTTATGATTTACATTTATAATGTGTATATTTTCTAGGGTAGCAGAACTCTAGGGACATACACCAAAGACGACAGGGAAACTTGAAATGAAGAACTGAAAGCCCACTTTTATAAATGTATGCCATTGTGTTTCCTAATGCCAACCTTCGAAGCAACAGATTTGTGCAGACAGTAGTTGACAGAGCGGGAGCATCTCCATCTTGAAAGAACACCACCATTCTAAGTTCCCCTTGATTAAAAAACCGCCTAAGTTCAGCCCTAAAACATCAGCCTAATAGCTAATGTCAACATAACCAGAAACATTCCGACCCTAAGATAAACCCCTCTCCAACCAGAAACATGCCAACCCTGATAGCCTCCCTTCAGACCGGAAACATTCCAACTCCACCATAAAGTTTCCCTCACATAGAAACATTCCAGACCTATGGCCGGGCGCGGTGGCTCAAGCCTGTAATCCCAGCACTTTGGGAGGCCGAGACGGGCGGATCAGGAGGTCAGGAGATCGAGACCATCCTGGCTAACACGGTGAAACCCCGTCTCTACTAAAAAATACAAAAAAAACTAGCCGGGCGAGGTGGCGGGCGCCTGTAGTCCCAGCTATTCGGGAGGCTGAGGCAGGAGAATGGCGTGAACCCGGGAGGCGGAGCTTGCAGTGAGCTGAGATCCGGCCACTGCACTCCAGCCTGGGTGACAGAGCGAGACTCCGTCTCAAAAAAAAAAAAAAAAGAAAAAAAAAAAAGAAACATTCCAGACCTACAATAAGCCCCTCTTTCCAAAACCCTTAAATATCCTTAGTCTGTAAGAGAGAAGGCTCCTGACCAAAATTGGCCAGAAGACCCTCTCAGGTTTATTTCTCTAAAATAAACCTGTCCTTGATTATTAAGTCACATTTTGTGTTTCTTTCCTCTTTATTTAAAGTAGTTGGCTCCTTATTGGAAAAGAATTATGCTGTAACCTAGATTGATTAACTATTACACACACTGAGGCAAAACAGGGAAAGGACCCATGCTCTGAAGGCAGGAGATTAACATAGAACCTGGCATAGAGTAAGAGTTGAATAAATATTTGTTGAAGGTGTCTGAACAGCAGATACCCATGGAAGGAAAAACAATAGATGTAGGCGTATGCTGAAATTGCCACAAAGTAAAACAAAGAGCTATGTTGCAGCTACACTAGATCATGCACACTTTTGCTGTACAACTAGCCTCTTCTAGTTTTTGTTCTCCCCTTTCTAATCTTTAGTGTTCCTAACCCTGAGTGTCTAACACAGTTTCTTACCAGGCCATTTTCCAAGAAATATTAAGGGGGAAAAAACCCCAGATTTTACCATCCAAGTATTTAAGAAAATAGATTTTTTTACATTAAAAAAATGTAAATTATACTGGGCCAACTGAGGAATGCAGTATGGGCCAAGCGTGGTGGTTCACGCCTGTAATCCCAGCACTTTGGGAGGCCAAGGCAGGTGGATCACTTGAGGTCAGGAGTTCGAGACCATCTTGAACAACATACTGAACTCTTGTCTCTACTAAAAATACAAAAATTAGCCAGGCGTGGTGGTGGGGGCCTGTAATCCCAGCTACTCCGGAGGCTGAGGCACGAGAATCTCTTGAAACTGGGAGGCGGAAGTTGCAGTGAGCTGAGACTGCACCACTGCATTCCAGCCTGGGTGACAAAGGGAGAATCTGTCTCAAAAAAAAAAAAAAAAAAAAAAAATGCAGCGTGTTGGAGAGGTTCAGTACTTGGATTCCAGAGCTGACCACCTGGACACAAATCCCAGCCCCATTCCTTGTTAGTTGCGGGTCCTTTATCATCTTGTGCCTCCGTTTCCCTTATGTAAATTAGTTTTAATAATAGAGCTTGCAATGTGTAAGATAAATCAATGATTTTGCATACACACACAAACACACAGAAGCAGTCCTTAATTAGTAAGATTCTAATACTCCTGAATTTCAGTTACCCCAGTTTAGTCAAATAACATCAGTCTCCTTACAGCACAGTTCAAGTTTCAGTCACCATGTTATGTTAACTGTGAGGAATTGCATACAGCACAAACTTTGCTGCTAGCTCTTCAATCCACACATCACTGCATTAAAAACGATATGCATCATGATCACATATCCGTTCGTGCAAAGACAACAAAGCATGTCTCCTCATCTCCCATGAAAAACACACCCACAACATTTAACAAAGCAGGCTTTCAACAGAGGAATTTGGCTAACAAAGCAAAGAAATGAAGAGTGGTAAAGCTAGAATCAAACATAAAGGAGTCGCTGAAGAAATAGCTGACTGTGGGAGTATTGCCATCATTTGAGAGACTCTAGGTATGCAGCCACAGAAAAGTGGTGAGGCCAAACCTGTTAATAGAAATGAGGTGACTGTGGGGAAAAGGATCAAGATGTCCCAGAGGAAGCAATGTTGGCAAAAACTCTCACACTAAAGAAACTGTCAAATATATCCTGATATTTTCAGCGCAAAGGATAAAATTTTGAAGGCGAACCAAACAGAAAAGAATATGACTATCTGCTAAGGCATAGAAAAGATGCTCTCTGCAGCAAAAGTTATACAATAAAAAGACGCCAAGCCAAACATTTTCATCACTCCCCAAGGAAACTTTGCACCCATCAAAATACTTGATCATACTTACGCATTTATGTTCTTACGTATTTATAACTTACCATATGAGAATTTACAATATTTTGGCAAAAATTTTAAAGGCCACAGATAAATTATAATTTTCCCATTGATTATAAAGCTTGCTTCAGATGGTTTCAACTTGCATGCTTATTTTTATGACCCTGCACTACTGTACCACTGTGCAAACTGAGTACCTGCATCTGCATCTGAGTGTGTGTGTGTGTGTGTGTGTGTGTAGCCTGGCCCACAGGAAATACTCAGCAGCAAGTACTCGATGGTATTCTTAGGTATTATGGGTAAAGTGGCTTTGAGGTCAGTTAGCGGAGAAGGTGATTGAGTTTCTGGTCACCTGGCAGGAGTAGGTGGTGTTTCAGGAGTGGTAGCAGCATTTAACATCGGAGAATTTCAGTTCACCTCAAACTCCTTCATTTGAAGGAGCTTTAGCACACAAATCAGGGACCCTCTGCCTAAGCGTGTCCAGCCATCTTTAAAAAGCTTTCAGAGGTGGCTTATTGAAGGCTCTCAAAACCTATAAGCAGTGATGAGGTACTGTTCCCATAACCCTAAATCTATCTATAGCACCCTGGTGTGATAAATTAGATTCCTGGATGCATTTCTTCCCATCTACAGTCCCTGTCAGAGGATGGATAGTTACCTTTACAATACTAAAGAATACAGGTGATTAAACAAGTATGATATTTAAAAGCTTATAAGAAGAGTTGACTGAGTGAATATGTGAACATATTATAATATGTAAACTTTCTCAATATAGAGTAGAAGTGGGAGGCCAGACTCTGGCAACAGACAGCCTTGTTCCAAATCTACTCTCTGACTCAAACCAAGATCAACCCTGCTATCTCACTGCACCTGTATAGCCCTCTCTGTAAAATGGGGATAATAGCAGTACCTACCTAGTAGACTTATGATGAGGATTTAATGAATTCGTTCATAAGGCACTTGGAACAGGTCTTGTCATGTGGCTAGCAATCTATACATTTTTACTCAATAAATAGAATGCAAAACTTTGGGCTCCTGTTGATTTCCTCACTCTGGATACTTCCCCCGGGATATACCAAATTGCTATTCCAGGTGTAAACATTTCCAGAAACATTTCTGATACCTTTTCTACATTAGGAATTTCCACATCAATGACTTTCAGAGCTCATCCACATAACCCTGGGTTTACACAAGGATATTGCAAGGATTTCACAGGGGTCAATTGTTTGAAATAAATCAATTTCCAGGGCACCACTTTCCTAACAAATGCAAACTACTCTTTTCAGGGGAACTTCAGGGGAACTCTTACAGTGATTCAGTTAATAATAATCAATAACTAATAATTATTATTAAGTATTGATCTTTATTAATCACAATCAATAATTATAGATTCTTGATTAATAATACTATTTATTATTGATAGTTATTAATACCAAATAGCAAATCAATTATAAATTATTATTAATAATTATTGATAGTGATACTACTAATAAAATATATTAATAATAATAATCAATAAAAATAACTTGATAATCAATGCTAGCACAGAGGAAATACAGCTCATCATATTTTCCAACCACTTCCAATTCACCAGTCTGGGATTGCTTGAAGCTTAGATGGAGCCTGTTGTCCTCTATAATGACATTAACAGCACCTCTTCACTCTCAAGGAGAGCCCGTTAAATTTTAAGCTTAGGAGATTTTAGCAAGAACTCCCTAAGATCATACCCAGTTTTCAGAATGGTTACGTTGTTTTTCTGGAGAGACATCTAAAACGTTCATGAGGTTCTCAAGAGAGTCTACAGGCCCAACAAGATTGAAGACCACTATTTTAGAGGAACAGTGGACCCTTCTCCACTCCAAGGCCAACTCCTTCATTCTCTCATTTAGACTCTCACTCCTACATACTCAAACTTTGGTGTTTCCACTCAAGTCCTTCAACCTACATCTATGTTCAAGTCCAAATCTTCATCTGTAAAATATTTTCCCTTTAGCAACCACGCTACCTTCCTTCTGTTCTTCCTGGCTCTACTTTCTCAGACTCTAATTACTTTTCTACAAATTACCATCTGTCTTTTGTTCCTTGCACTACAGCAAGACCCTGATGATGTCTAATGCAGTGTACACATTCTAACTCTGATATAAACTCTGTGTGTGTGTACATGACTTGATATCATTTGGATAGCAATTTATGGCAGAAACATCCTCTGGTCTGACTCTGAGTCTTTTTACAACTGATAACTGAAACTATTACTTGAAGTTCTCCCTTCCTTTGGACTTGATGACATCATTCTTCACTTTTTCTTTTCCTGTCTCAGGGTCTTCTTTCTCAACCTGTTCTGTGGCTTCTTCTCTCCATGCAGCAATTCACTTTATAAATAATATTGAAAGAATGAATGGATGGGGATCGGTTTTGATGAGACACTGCTCCAAGCTTGGCTCTGCGTCTGACTGGCTGCCTGACTTTGAGCGCCTTCCTGGGCCTGTCTGCATTCAGTCTACTTGCAATATCATGGGGAGACTGAGATGATAACATATTGACTGTCCAGCACAGAATAGATGCTCAATAAATTAGTTGATCTTTCTCCCTGCAGGCAAATATTGTTTCTCTTAATGACACCCAGTGTTTTGATGACCATCGTGACGTTGCAAACTCTTAAACACATCTCTGTTTGAGGTCTCTTTACAACTGGAGACTTATTTTTCCCTTTGCTTACCAGGCATCTACATCTGAACCTCCCATGGGCACCTCAAAGGTCACAACTGTGGGTAGCCCTATACCTGCCCTCTGAGACTTCCTTTTATAGTCTCTCCAGCTACCCACTCTTCCGAACCAGCCACCTCGAAGTCATTCTGTAAACCTTCCATTTGGTGGCTAAACCCTTCTCACATGTAATTGGTAAAGAACTCCTTTTGATTTGACCTTCCTCTTTGCTTTCAGATCTCCACCCACAGACACTACTACAGTCCAGACCTCCACTGTTTCCATGTGAGAGTGAACATTGATCTATATGGTCTCCCAGCCTCTAGTCTCCCAGCCTCTAGTCTCATCCTGCTTCATCTGACAGTTCCCACTGCTGCAGAAAGTAGCAGTGGCCAATATCATGGGGGGAATTGATATAACACATTGAATATCCAGCACAGAATAGGTGCTTAAGAAGTTAGTTCATCTTTCTCCCTGTAGATGAATATTGTTTCCCTTATTGACACCCAGCATTTTGATGACCATCGTGATGTGGCAAACCTCCTAGAAGATGTCACATCACTTTCCTAGACAGCGCCTCTTTACTTCTCTCCCACGTGTAAAATCTTTCAGTTACTCTCCATTATCTAGAGCAAGGTTGCTCACCCTAGCACTGTCGACATTTGGGACAGAGTCTTTGCTGTAGGGACTTTGTACAGTGTAGGATGCTTAGTGGATCCCTGGTCTCCACCTGCCAGATGCCAGTAGCCTGCCGCCTCCCCAGTTGTAACAGAAAAATATAGACCTTACCAAATATCCCAGGGAGGGGGCACAGAGTTGCCCCTGATTGAGAACCGCTGATCTGCAAAAATAAAATCTATATTACCTCTTGGCTTATAATATACTTCAAGATATTGTACCCAAATATCTTCAACTTTATCTCCTAAAACTATAACTCACACACACCCTGAAATCTCTTATAGTTCTACAAAAAATTTACTCTTTCCAAGTATACCCCACCTTTTATGACTCCCAGAATAAAGTGCCCTATTTTTCTACTTTTTGTCCCCATTTTCTACTGGAATGCCTTTTTGTCCTTATCCTTCCAAACTAATCTCAGATGATTTCTCCTGTTGTAAAGTCTTCCCTATCGACATTATAAATAATTTGTCCTTCTTCCTTATGGATCCTACATCACTTACTATCTATTGTAGCACTTGTCACTGTAATTTCCTCTTTTCACAAATGTTTTAACCTGACCACTACTACCACCTACTTACAACTTTTTGAGTTTAGAAAAGAGATTCTATATACTTAGTATGTAGTACAATGCCCAACACATACTAAGAGTCTTGACAGCTATTAGATAGATGAATAAGGGAATGACTGAATGAGTGAATGAATGAGGTCACATCCTTCTCTCCCCGGCATAGAAATATGTTGCATGTTCTGCATGCAGAGTGAGTTGCTGGCCTCGTGTCAAGAGGGAATCCCCCTTTAAGAAGAGGATCTGAGCTGCTGTTCCTGAAACTTCCTGAAATCTCATCTGTTCCTGAAACTTGTTCTATTGAGACTTGAGTTTCAACTTGATGCTAGAGAAAGTTGTTAAAATTTATTTTATTTTTTTATTCATTGATGGTTGCATCTCTAATGTCCCAGTCATAAAAGTAATCTTATATTTAACAATCTCACTTAGAAACATTTTGCATGGGGCTCTGCTTAGCATCTTGATATAAAATTTATACCTAAGTCTATTTTGGCAAACATCAAATTAAACTTGTCAGTATAAAGGAAATAAGAGTGTCCTTGACCTCCCAAGGCTTAGATGATCAGCAGTTTTTAAATGACATTCCTTGAAAGTGGACTTTGATTTTTTAAGAACTGGGCATGAGGCTGTAATCAAAGGCACTGAAGATATTTAGATGATTTAGAAAAGCACAAGGTGATCTACCATCATTCAGCTTGCAGGATACCTTTATCTTCTGTAAGTAGTATGAAACACCTTTGTTTTTGTATTGATTCTATTCCTTTGGAACATTATAGGTTTTGTCTTGTTATGTTGCCTATAGTCAAAAGAAACGATTATGGAATTTACAATTATAGGAAGCAGGTCATTAAAGGGGGCCGGGTTGGTTTTATTAAGGATCTGCTTTATTTCTATTGGAACAATTTAATGCACACAACAGCATATCAAATAGAATGCACCAGAGGATGATTTTAGGAACTTAGTTCAAAAGCCCTCTCAGGATTTTGCATACATTTTAAATAATACTCAGCTAAACACATAATCACATGTTTCTCATATATTTTCAAAAATCCCATATGGTTAGAAATTGCTGCCAGATTTCCCTGTTTTGATAAACAGAATGACATTTAATCAAACAGTCCTGAAAAAATACCTTCTTTCTTGACTTTATACTCAGGCAAGTTAATAAAGTCCCCATTTCAGATGATGAAATGACACACTGCCTGCTCCTATTCCACTTTTCTGCCTCAAATGTCTTCCTGGAGAGACTCCATGTATGCCAGCCTTCTCAAGGATTTAAGAGTATTAAACCAAGGGTAGATGGTAGCTAGTGTTCTTTGATCTCACTGTATATGTCGTTATTCATTTTTTTCTTCTTCTTTTCTTTTCTTTTCTTTCTTTTTTTTTATATATGGGGGTCTCACTATGTTGGCCAGGTTGGTCTTGAACTCCTGGCCTCAAGCAATCCTCCCACCTCAGCCTCCAAAGTTTTAGGATTACAGGTGTGAGTCACCACACCTGGCCTGGTTGGTATTGATTTTTAAAAAGTAATTTGTTACTTGTTGTCCATGAAACTTGGTGTGTTCTAAATAGGTTGTTTGTTTCACTACATGACGTTCCATATATTTATAATCAATTCCAATTAATAGGAATTCCAATAGAATGGCTGAAACAAATTGAGTAGAACAATTACTAACCCCTTTAGACATTATTATGTTAGGTTGAAATATTTTCTACACTGGCTCTATCTATGGGTCATTGCATCTGGCTATTTAGATCACAAGGAAATGTAATTGAACTAAAAATCTTAGTCAATGAGAAACGGGCTGTTTTTGTTTTGCTTGGCTTTTTACCTGTCAGCTGGCTCCTCATCTTTGAGGTTTGCTCTGACAGCTCTGAAGCTTGGGCAATATACAACAATATAGGCAAAGTAAGGAAACAATTAGGTTGTATGATATTAATACATTCCCATCCTGAAAACCACAGTTTTAAAATATTCCTATTGTTTCCCCTGTCCTCTGCTCATTTGACAGTTACTATGAGCAGCTTTGGGCAGAGGGGGAGAGAAGTGCATATGTTGTCACCTGCCACTCTGCTGCTTCCATAGCCCATGTTAGGAATGAGCATGGTGTAGATTAAGTACAACTACACAATAGTCATCAATTCCCAATGTTATCAATACATTAGGAAAGGGCTTTGATTTCCAATTAAGTACTGAATAATTGAAAGAAAAATGTGTTGTTGCAGGTTGTTGAGAAACACCTCTACCTCCATTTACCCTTTTATTAAGAAACAGGGATAAAAAATATTGTGATATCAGGATATCTAGAATTTGGAAGATGTGGAATCATCCTGCTGAGTCCAAGGGCAATCCAGAAAATAAGCTGTGATTCAGACTCTGGTGTGCCCTGTAGATGCCATGGGTCATCCAGGAGCCTTGTTACCTGAATGATGAGGAGCCACCTGGGAGGAATTCATTCTAAGGTTAAAAAAAAAAATGTCATCCTAGCATAGTGACTTTGCCCCAGTTCAAAAGCCCGGGTTGTTGAAGAGGAGCTGAATTTTAGGAATGGTGTGTTTACAATGAGTGCTGTGTTTCCCAGATTTTCCATCCATAAGGATCTGAACATTTTAGGAAGAGAGAGACAGAACTCTAAGAACTGAATGAGCCACTCACTGAGAGTGCAGTAGTAGCTCAGCAGGTCTGTGTTGTCCAAATCCTGCACTTTCCAAAGAAAGGTCTGTTCTTTGACAGCCTTCCAGAAGATAACCTCTAAGCCCTTGGAATATCCTGCCTGATCATAATGTGTTTGTTTACCTGGAGCTGTGAGTCATGCTAGATAGTTAATGCTGATGATTTATAGTGGGGGCTTTGGGCCACCTGGTATCAGTCTTGACCTCTGGAGGGGCTGGCGACTAAGTTCGGTCATGCAGACAGTCTGCCATGCCTTCATGCTCCCAAGACCACACCGGATGTCAGGCCTGGGGGAGCTCCCTGGGCAGCAATAGTCTGTGCAGGTTTCCTCACATCACTGGTGGAAGAATTAGACATCATTTGGTTCCATTTTCCAGCTGCAGAAAAACTGTAATGTTGGGGAGAAATTAATAATTGAGCTTAAATCAAAAGGAAGAACCTTGATTGTCTAGATTTTGTAGAATTTTTTTTTAAATGTTGAGGGAAGAAGGGAAAACCAACTACGTAGAAAAGGGAGCCTTTATTATGAACACACAACTATTTAAAACAAGTGAAGTAATAGCCATGTAGAATAAAAGTAAAGAAAAAAGAAACAATTCAGATAATCATCACATAAGAATTTTATTTTATTTATTTTATTTTATTTTATTTGACAGAGTCTCGCTGTGTCGCCCAGGCTGGAGGGCCGTGATGCGATCTCGGCTCACTGCAACCTCGCCTCCTGGGTTCAAACGATTCTCGCGCCTCAGCCACCCAAGTATCTGAGATTACAGGCATGGTCCCACCTAATTTTTTTGGTAATTTTGGTAGAGACGGAGTTTCACCATGTTGGCCAGGGTGGTCTCGAACTCCTGGCCTCCAATGATCTGCCCGTCTCAGCCTCCCAAGGTGCTGAGATTACAGGCATGAGCCACTGCACCCAGCATCTGACTGCATTGCTGAATTCAAAATATCTGAATATGTTATACAGAAAAATGTTTTGAAAGCCTAATGAAAATTAATAACGAAATAGAATGTTCTACTTACAGTCATTGTTGACTTAATAATTTGTTTTGCAATGTGACAAAATAGATCTATATTGTTCATCTTGTCAAAAATATTTATGTGCAGAACTGTATTTTAAAACAAGCAAGTGGCCGGGCGCGGTGGCTCAAGCCTGTAATCCCAGCACTTTGGGAGGCCGAGATGGGCGGATCACGAGGTCAGGAGATCGAGACCATCCTGGCTAACCCGGTGAAACCCCGTCTCTACTAAAAATACAAGAAAAATTAGCCGGGTGAGGTGGCGGGCGCCTGTAGTCCCAGCTACTTGGGAGGCTGAGGCAGGAGAATGGCGTGAAACCGGCGGGGCGGAGCTTGCAGTGAGCCGAGATCGAGCGCCACTGCACTCCAGCCTGGGGCACAGCAAGACTCCGTCTCAAAAAAAAAAAAAAAAAAAAAAAAAAACCAAGTACAAAAGAGAAATAAATTAAAGTACGCGAATATTTTATTACCTCTCAAAATAGCCTGACTTGAAAAGACCATCACTCCATGGCCAATGGATCTACTTGATCCTGAAATAACCGAGAGTGGGGTGTATCTGTTACTGTCAGCAGGCCAACCTTACAGCAACAAGAAGAAAGGTGACAACCTGAGGGTCACCCCTGGGATTTCTATGGCCAACTTAAGTGGAAAGAACTAGCAGAAGACTAGTTGACTTTTTTTGAAGAAAGAAATGACAAGAGTTTCTCAATCAGTACCTTTTAGTCGTCATTTCTTGGAAACAACTATACATCATACAGTTGATGCCTTTAAAAACACGACTTTGGGTCTGGGCTTAGTGGCTCACACCTGTAATCCCAGCACTTTGGGAGGCTGAGGCAGGTGGATCACTTCGATGTCAGGAGTTCAACACCAGCTTGGCCAACATGACGAAACCCCGTCTCTACTAAAAATACAAAAATTAGCCGGGAATGGTGGCACGCACCTGTAATCCCAGCTCCTTGGGAGGCTAAGGTGGGAGAATCGCTTGAATCCGGGAGATGGAGGTTGCAGTGAGCCAAGATCGTGCCACTGCACTCCAGCCTAGGCGACAGAGAGAGACTCCGTCTCAAAAAACAAACAAACAAGCAAGCAAAAAAACATAAAAGCACAATCCATTGATAAAAAGGGTACAGCTGGGCATGTTGGAAACACACAGGGCATGGGAGGGAGCCTGGGCTCCACCTGCAAAGCGAAGGCCATTCCAGGCAAAGGGGCAGGGGTGGCTGGAAAGAGCTCAGGGGCGAGGTCCTCGGCCCCATCCACTTGGCCTCCATCCCGAGTCCCTGCGTGCCTCTGCAGGAGGAGGAGCTGAAAGGTTCTGGCAACAGAGGCCCCAAAGAGCCACCCCTACCCCAGTCCACAGCAACCATGCGCGGCCCCTTAGGCAGTGGGGAGAGCGTGCCAGCAGGTGGCGTGGCCCCACACGATCCTTCACCCGCATGCGCGCTGAGCTGACCAATCAGCAAGGATCGTGGGTAGCCAGGCCAGCTGCTCTCACGAGAACTGAGGACCCATTTTTGTAAGAAAGCCTCGTGGTGCCAGTGTCTGTAGATTCTGTGAGGAAGCAGCATCAGGGATCTCTCAGGTGAAGCGTTCGCGGTGGGGAGGCGGGAAGGTGAGCACGAGGCCCTCTGGGAACCAGGGTGTGAAGCGCTGAGCGGCCGGCTGACCTGTGAAGAAATGGCCCTGGCTTCGTTGCCTGGGGCCTGGGTCAGGGCGAGGCCCTGAGGGTGGGATGGGATGGATGAGGGCAGGGAGGGAGCTGGAGACACCTGAGTGATCCCCAGGGCCCGGGAGTGTCCCGGGGGCTTGTGCATGTGTGCGGGGGGAGGGGTGGGGCAGGGGAGGGGAGAGTGGGGGAATGGAGGGGGTGGAGAGGGGAGCAAGGGAGGGGAGGTGGCGGAGGGGGGAGGGTCCGGGGAGTGGCAGACAGGCGGGGGCTGGGTGTGGGGCCAGGGATGGGGGCAGGGGAGGGGAGGGGTGTGGGGTGCGTGGGGTGAGGGAATGGGCAGGGACTGTGGGGAGGGGAGGAGGAGGGGCGGAGTGTGTGTGGAGGGGATGGGCGGGGGTGTTGTGGGGGACAGTCCGAGTGGGTCCCTCCAGCCCGGCTGCCCATCAGGACAGGACACTTGGAGTTGCCAGGGGTCACCTGGGCATCCAGGCGGGCGAGTGGGAGTGCAGCCCCTGACATTCCCCCAGAGATGGCTGGGCAGGTCCTGTGTCACCCATGGTCCTTGGGGCCACACAGGTCTCTGGGGAACGCAGGGGCAGGGCCGAGCTGTGTCCCAAGGGCACTGCAAGGGTCCTGCAGGGGCCATTCAGGTGTACGAGGCAGCTGTGAGTTCTGCAGCCAGCGCCAGGGATGGGCTGGACGGGCCGGGAAGGATAGAAGGGGACACTGACATCTTCTCCGTCCCCTCCTGCTCCCACAGGACACACGGGGTGGGCCAGCCCCACCCTTTCTTGAACTCGCAATCCCGATGGCTCTCCTTTCACATGTCCTGTTTCCTTAGCCTACTGAGTTTGACTTTGCACTCAACCAGGTTCAGGGGTCGCCTCTAACTTCCCAGGACAGCCAACCATGGAGCCCGTGGGCAGGAAGCGCAGCAAGAGGGCTGCCAAGGTTCAGTTGGAGGCTCAAGTTATGGCTGCCCCCGTGAAGGAGCATGCAGGTAAACACAGCCCAAGGGGCCACGAAAGAAGGTGCACACCCAAGGAGACGATCTGTCTGCTCTCTGCGCGGGGGGCACACGGGCAGCCCGAGACCCCTGGCCCCTTCGTGGCTTTGGAGTCCACCATGCATGTGCTAAGAGGCCCCAGGTTTTCAAAGCAGGATCGAGGGCCTAAGGCTTCCCGTGGGAGGCTCCCCCTCATAGCAGGGTTACAGATGCTCTCAGAGCAGCTCTTCTCCATGAGTGTGGTCCTAACATCCAAGGGGTCTGACCTGTGAGCGTTGTTTACTGGGACTTAAACCCGAAGGGCTTCCAAAAATGCCTCCGTAAAATGGCCAGGGGCCCAGTGATTCCATGCATAGCTCTGCTTTAAAGCTTTAATTGGTAGAGAACCAAAAAAGTCCACAAATGGTACCTTTCTCCACGAAAAATGTCTACAACAGCGTTTTCCTCTAAAAAGATTTGTCTTTTAAATTTTAATGCAGGAAAGGATCCAGTCAATGATGAACATGAGGAAAGAAACCCTTTTACAGAAACAAGGGAGAAAGATGTAACTGATGAGCATGGGGAAAGAGAACCTTTTGCTGAAAAAGATGAGCACATGGGGTAAAGTGTTTAAGTCACTTTTGCCTGTCGGATAAAGTATTTTGGGAAAAGTCAGCTTCGGATCATGTCATCACTGTTCTATTCTATGCAGAACATTTCACATAAGACATTTCTTCCCAACAAACATGGCATTTTGTGTAGCATTATGTTAAAATTTTGATGTAACTTTTTTTTTTTTTTACAGGATTCATACCATGAAGCTAGAATATATTGCAGGTATGTTTTAGGAGCTATTTGTAGTTTTTGAAAATTATTTTCAACCATACAAATGTTACAGTAGGTTATATGAATTAGTGGATGACAAGACTGTCTTACACGCCTTCTTCTCATATATAGCGTTTAACATACGTATTTAATGTAATGTGTTTAATACATTTTCATACTTACCTTTTTGATTGTTGATGTGGAATGTGAGAATGCTTCTAACAATGGTGAAATGAGAGGGATGGCTTTTCTTTTATACACGTGGAAATTTAATTATTTGGGGAATATTAGAGGACACTGGAGGAGAAACAGCTGTATTCGTTTCTTTTAGTGTACACAGATTAAGTATATAAGTTTTTTTATCTTTTATTTTAGGTTTGAGGGTACATGTGCAGGTTTGTTATATAGATAACTGCCTGTCACAGGGGTTTGGCATACAGATTATTTTGTCACCCAGGTTGTCAGCGTGGCACCTGGTGGGTGGTTTTCATCATCACCCTCCTACCCTCTGCCCTCAAGTAGGCCCAGGTATCTGTTGTTCCCCTCTTCCTGTCCGTATGTACTCAGAGTTTTTAATATGAGTTTTTATGTTCCTAATTTAGCTATTCTATTGTCACAGCATTCTGATTTTGTTTTCTTTAAAGTACAAGAGAAAATCGAATTATCTAAAATGATGATATTCTATTATTATTTCAGTAATAAACTGTGTACCCGAAAAAGAAAGACAAGTTTTCTACCCAGTGAGAAACATGTAACTGGATCCAAAAGCTCATACATTTTGTATTGCCATGTGAACTGTTAGTTGCACTGACTGTTATAGGACCATATTTTCAAAAAAAATTGAGAAAATTTCTGTAAAGACGACAGAGACAATACTCATATTTTTAAAAAGCTCAATTCAGTTTTCAGCTCTTCTATAGCGATAATTCATACAAGCAGTATATTTGGAAAGCTTTGCTCTGCTTAGTGACTAAGTGCTGGTTTTGTGAGCTGCCTAACTGAGCATTATAGATGGAGACTGTAAAAAGTCTCCATTATATAATGGAGACTCCTTATAGATGGAGACTTGTATTATGGTGCAGATCTTTTATGATTGCTGAAAACTATCTTTAGCAATTGATGGTAGATCTCTAATGTGAAACCATGTTTAGGAAAGCATTCCTTGTAGTATTACAGTTTTCTGAAACACAAAACTATGGATAAAAATATCATCTAAAAAGCTCCAAGAAAATATTTCAAAAGTGTTTTTGAATGTATTTCTTTACTTAAGCCTAAATTTTTACACCCATGGATGATGCTTCTTTTATTAAAATACAGTTAATAGCATCAATCACTAGATTGCTTAAAAAATGCTTTTCTTATTGTGTATTATTTCTACCCTTTTGATGGTCTTATTAAATAAGATACTTTTTTGTATGTTTTGCATAACGAATTGTGACAGTATTTCATGGAAACATGTCCTTTAAATTACAAGACATTTTATAAATGTAGAAATTAGAGTCTGTGTTTGTAACCCTTTCTGCACATTTAAAAAATAGAAACTTTTAATTATTTGCTTTTTTTCATCATCCATCAATTAAGTGATTTGCAGTTATACCAATTGGAATTAGAGTGCTAATATTAATACCTAAAAGGTTTTACAGAAAACAAATGAGTAAATCTTGCTTTTTGAAGTGATCTTTGCATTTTACAATGTAAATGTCCTTCCGATATTGCTGAACCATCATGTCTCACATTGATTTCAATGTATGCGAAGAAACTACTTTTCAGCATTAACTTTTAATGCATTTTCATTTACTACCTAGCTGACATTAAAGAGGACCTTGCTGCAAAAAGAAAAATGATAAAAATAGATAAAGCCGCTTATAGGAAAACCAAGAACACAATTGAACGTGCTTTGAGAAAAAAACAACTAAAAAGGTATGATTGTTGGCTTTTTTGCATAATGATATTTATATCATTTCTTTGTATTTGTTGGTGCAAATAATTTCAAAAACTATCCTGTACATATTGGTGTCTCTAGGGAACAACATATTTTACTTGATTGTTCCCTAAGCAGGTAAGTTTCTTTAGTTTTATAACCTCAGTTTAACAGAATTGAGAGATATTACCTAGAAGCCAATGAAGATGACCTCTTTTTGCCTTCCAGATAAAAATAGTCTTCCTGTAAAATTAATTTTTATCCGTTTCTAGAAATACGGCAGCTGCATGTAAGATAAATGTCTTCAACGTTTAGTCTGTAGATCCTTAACAATATTAAGTTATGTGGAAAGGGACAACCTTATGTTGTAAATAAGTTATCTATTTTAGTTAAATTGTTTTCACTATTCCCTTTAGAAAATCACCGTTGTGCCAATGTGGAGAAATAGTTAAGTGAAGCATTTCTTTTGGGAAATCTTACGGGATGAATGGCTGTTATATTCTTGAACTTACTTATGAGAACCCATATGTTGTTTAGTTTGAGAAAATGAAAAGTAAACTGCTGTTAGAGAAAATGATTGTTTCTGGGAAATTTATAGTGCTGTAAACCCTCCTTTGTCTTCAGCATGTAAATAATGTGAGATAGCTGCTCTAGTAGTCAGTTAGGAAGGGATCCTTTCAGAATGAGAGTAACTCATTTCACCTTTTCCCAAAAAGATTTCAGCTGCTATTACTCCCTTGCTACTTTATAGTATAAATTATGTCAAGTCTGTTTTAGTTTGAATAGGATTAATTTTTCATCTCTCTATGACATATGACAGTGTTACATATTATGTGTTACAGGCAGAAACGTGATTATAGACATACTCGGAAGTTGCTGAATGTCCTTAAAGAATACATCGCAGACAAGCAGAAAGATGATGAGGAAGTAGAAGCAGCAGCAGCAGCAGCAGCAGCAGCAGCAGCAGCAGCAGCAGCAGCAGCAGAAGTAATAGTAGTAGAAGAACACGAGGAGGAGGAGAAGGAGGAGGAAGAGGAGAAAGAAGGAGGAGAAGGAGAAGAAACAGAAGAAGAAGTAATTGTTGGTATCAGGCTTAGCTTTATGATTAACCTATTGTATCAGTGTCTCAGGGAGTAATTGTTCATGCAGAAATCCAGCAAAGAAGGAAGAGAGCATGAGCCCAGAGAGGGGGCCCGTTAGTGGACTCATGTACCAGGGGAATATAATTGCCATGAAGCATTTGTGGTCCAACTGAGGTCAGCATCATAGCGATTAAGAAGTCAGAGTGAGCCCAGTTGGCATATTTGTGCAAAAGCAGCTGTAGGGTTGGAATTTCCTGGGTTGGGGTGTAGCCAAGCACGTTGATAGAGGAAGAGTTGGGCAGGGAATAGACGCAGGGATGGGGATATGATGACTGGCTGTGGAATTTCAGCTGGAACTGAGTTACCTGAGCACATGGGGGTGGGCAATGGGCAGTGAAAAGTGTTCCATTCGGTGGGTGTCATATCCCAATAGACTCCTGAGCTGTAGTACTGAAGTGAGTGACCTACAGTGGCAGGAAGGTAGTGGCTGTATGTTGGGAAGATGGAGAAACAGCTGAGTGCAGTGGTCAAGGGCTGGGGCACTGCAGCCCCACTGCTTGTGATTCAACTCCAGCTTGACCATTGCTAGCTCAGGAACCACGGGCAAACTATTTATCTCTGTGCCGAAATTTCCTTGTCTACAAAAGGAGACATGGTAAGAGTACCTATGTCAGAGTTATTTGGAGGATTGAAGGGTTCCTGTGTAACGGGTTTATTTAAGTTTTTCAGGATGTGATCTGACCCATGATTGCTCTTTATCACTGCTATTATTAATATTACGTAGGTGTTGCAGTCATTGGGAATGACAAAATCTAGGGGATGACTGTATAAGTGAGTGCCATGTAGAGGAGAGGAGAACACTGTTGTTGGAGATTAGGTCAAGGTGCAGAAAGGCCATCATTTTTGTAAGGCTCATCTATGTGCATACTGAAATGACCAAGATTTAATACCAGTTTAAAATCTTAGTAAGAGATAATGTTTCTTAGTTAATTTCTGTATAAATCTTACCCATGTGTAGTCAACAAATTATAGGAAGGGTCATCATATACTCTACATTTGAAATCAAGAATTAAGACATATGTGTTGAATATGTATGTAGAAGAAAGAAAATTCCTTACTCAATGACTGATGAAAAAGGTCATTATATCATTTTAGCATATGAGTGGTGAACACAGTTCTTTAAAATTGGTCATAAACGTTGTTTAAAAGAAAGCGTTAAGAAGTATAGATTTAAAGAGTATTCCTACAAAGCTAATGCAGAATTATGTTTTGTAAGTATTAAAAGTTACCCAATTTTCATCACTACTTTTTTGTACTTCTAGAAAGCATTTCAAGAAAAACAGAAGAGGTGTCAACAACATACAAGTGTTAGGAGAGGGGGGCTGAAAGAGGTGAAGCCGCTACGTGAGCAATTCATAAAGGTCTGTTCTATTTGGTAACATAATACATTATAAAATACACCACGTGCATAATAGAAGAAAGTCTTCTTGTTTCTGAATGTATGGAAAGACATTTTGGTTATACATTTTAAATTACTTACCATTTTCACTTTGAATGTATTGTTCCAAATTTAACATAATTGGTAAATGTATTTTTAGGATTCATGAATAGTTTTGTGGGAGTTACTTAGAACAGGAAAAGGTAAATTGGAAATTTTACCTGGAAATATACATCTTGTGTATAAAATTGACATTTTATTAACACATTGACCCATTTATGCCAGAGGCTGCATGTTTTTTGTGTGTGAAAAATCAGACCTTGGCGATGATCTTGAGTGGTAGGATATACATGACTCCCACAAGGTTAGCGTTCCAATAATGGAACACTAGGCATAAATGAGTTTTAATGATTTTATTTTCAGTTTTCAGGACGTCAGTGACAAATCTATGGTGGAAGGCAAGAAGACCATAAATCCTTTCTGGGTGTCTTTTTTACTTGTGATGTTTCAAGAGTTTTAAATAGGAAGTAGGCAAGTGTAACTACTGAGTGTCTCTTTTATTTCCTGCTATAATATAGGAGTGTTTTATGGCATATTCACTTACAGAATTATCAGTAATGGTTTTACATGACAATTTGTAATAATAAGGGATGATTCAGATGTATAACAGAATGGGAAAGCCAGCTGATTATTAACACGTTGTGAATTGTGAATTATCTGCTGTCGTATAGCACATTAGCAAGTTGTCATCGGACAATCACTTCTTCATGTAGATGTATATTATTTAGGTAATAGTGGAATTCTTTTCTGGGAAATAAGGTATTCTTTTTAATAACCTTGTGAAAATACATGTTCATATGTCACTCTTCTACACTAACTGAGATGTGTTAAATAAACTGAGAAAAGAGTTTGAAAATAACATTTTCAAGCAACTTGAGAATGATCTAACAGTTATTTAAATAGAAGTCACAAGTAGAGAACATGCTGCTATAATGTTCCCCAGAAACCATTTATTAATTGGTATGAACATGAAACTAGAAGTTTTCCTGTCAGTGTTAATGCTGCATGTTACCACTTAAGGTAGGAACTTTGCTATCATCTTGGACTCTTCTGAGTCCCTTATCCTTCCCATACAGTTACCATGAGGCAAGTTTTACCTCTGTAATGGCCCTTAAATTTCTTTTTTTAAAATTCCCACTGCAGCTGCCCTAGTTCAAGACCTCATTCTTCCTTACTTGTACTATTAAACTCTTTTCTGAGTTCTCTCTTCTCTTCTGAGCCATCCTTCATTGATCGGCAATATTACCTTCCTACAACCCTCCCCTTCCTAAAATGCTTCCTAACCCTTCGCTCTTCCCAGCCTGTCAGTGGTGCCCCGTCTCAGTTCTTAGATGTTCAGAGACTCCCCACTTTACGTGACCCCTCTTAGGCTTGTTTTGCCGCCCTCTGTCTTTGCTCCTGCCTATCCAGGTTGACAGCTTTCCCTGAAGGAATTCACTGTTACGCTCATGCTTTACTCATGCTCTTCCCTCACAATGCTTTAAAAAATTTTTTCGACCAATTTAAACCTTTTGCCAACTAAGTCAACATCAGTCTCCATTTTTGGCTACACGTCTGAGTGAGTTGCCCTTCCATAGCATTACACAATTTTTGTATTAATTTTTTTGTTTGTGCATTTGCTTATGTCACAGGATTATGGAAGAGATTATGCTTACATTTTTTACATCTTCCTCAGCATTAACATACAACATTTTAGGGAGTAGGAACTGTTGAACTATTTGTTGAGGGAATAGTGTATGTTTCAAACATAGTTACGTTTTCTCTAACTTGATGAGGTCATATCACCGACCATTTTATCCCTTCAGTGGAAACCACGTTACGTAGACTATTGCTGATAATCCTGCTGAAAAAATATATTTCACAATATAAGCCTGCCTATCTTTTTCTGTCTTTGCTCCATCTTGACCTTAAGATGCTCATCAACCCATTTTATTCAAGCAAAGTACATGACAGTTGGACCTGCTAAAATAATATTTCACTGAAATCTGGCATTAAAAAATTTAAGTGGGTATTTGGAGCTCCATGTATTGATTACAGTTTTCTTCACTTTGAAATAAATAACCAGCATCCTTTGAATATTAAAAGTTGTTTCCTTTTGACATCTGATTAACCCTGTTTAAAACGTGAGATGTAAAGTGGTGGTTTGTCAGTGAACTAGACTTTTTCTTTTAGGCTACCAAGGACTCTAAAGACAATTATTGCATCATTTCTTCCGATGAAGAAAGTGAACTTGATAACTAGCCGTGTTTTTAAATAAACTCGTGTCAGAACTGTAAGTAGTGCATATTTAAATATTAAAAACTCAGGATTGATATAAGCACTGGAATATTTTATTTGCAGAAATGTGTATCACGGTTACTTAAATTTTTTTTGAAACAGCTTTTGGAAGAGTTGACACTTAGTTGTCTCTTCAACCTCTCTTACTCTGATGACTGAAGAAAGAACTTGAACCTATGTTATATGATACAAGCACAACTTGAACTACAGTAAACTGCATGACAGTGTTTTGATAATTCTTGTATAAATCAGTATAGCTCCTCTGTCATTTGTCTGTTAAATGCCAGACCTTGTTTCTATGATCTGTTGAATGAATCCTAGACACTTCTGTGAGAAAGCAGGGATTGCATAGTTATGTACACGGTCAATTAAATTTTAACATTAAAGATGATTTAGATTTCAGTTCGCCTCTGTGGATCTGTATCAGTTCCAAAAATGTAGAAAGCACGGGCATAGAAAAGTACATTTTTCTTTAGTAAAAGAAGACAAAACCTGCTGGGTGCCGTGGCTCATGCCTGTAACCCCAGCACTTTGGGAGGCCGAGGGGAGTGGATCACTTGAGGTCAGGAATTTGAGACCAGCCTGGCCAACATGGTGAAACCCCATCTCTACTAAAAATACAAAAATTGGCCAGGCATGGTGGCATGCACCTGTAGTCCCAGCTACTCAGGAGGCTGAGGCAGGAGGATCGCTTGAACCCCGGAGTTGGAGGTTGCAGTGAGCCAAGACTGTGCCACTGCACTCCAGCCTGGCCGACAAGAGCAAGACTCTTTCTCAGAAAACAAGAAGACGATGACAAAAGCTATCCTATCTATGCATTCTTTTGTATTTACTCATTAGGATAAAGAGGCAATTCCAATGAAAGTAGGAATTCAAAAAATAGATACATTCTATGGCCTTATCAAAATTATTTAAAATACCTTAACATTTGTGTTCTTGAAAAAATTAAACTACTATAAATAATTAAGGCAACTGAGCAAGATATATTAATATCAGTGTCGAGCCACTGCTTTGTGGGCATGTCATTTCCACAGACATCAAAATGCCATGTAGTTTGTTTTGGTCCATCATTCAATGATACCTCCCCTTAGCACTGAATGAAAGTATTTCGTTAACATTTATGTATGCTTACAATTATTTCACATCTGTGGCAAGGTAAATTATGTAGAGTGCTTTGTTTTTCCAGCTTAATATTCATGGATTATGTGGAAGTTTAAGTCTACCTGCATCTAAAAACTTGAATGATGAATTCACCTACCTTTCCTTTTCTTAATGTGCAATTTTCACATGTAACAACATATAACATGTTTAAAAAGATATTTTTGCATGCAAAAACATGTTTAAAAGATGTACACGTTTTTGCATGTAAAAGGAATTTTACATGTAACAACATGTAAAAAAATGTTCATTTGGAAACACTTTATTTAGTAAATACGAAATTCAGAATATATTTGGAGTAAGTCAGTTAAATGTATTCTTTTGCTGAGTTTCTGAAATTACATTCATGAATTGTTCAAAACACAATACCCTCATTGGGAGGACAGGAGCGACTTCCTCTCATTTTTCCTTGTGCTTTTCATTTTAATTGGCCCCTATATACCACTCTTACCTTTTCTAGGTTTTCCAAGTTTAAGAAAAAAAGCAAGTTCATTCAGATTCTGTTTTTCTGCCTATAATCACTTATACAGGAATAAGTTAGTCCCTGTGGGGAGCATTTAATTCCTAAAGTCTGCATTTTTGTAAAGAACTTTCCTTTTACCCAAAGCGTGTGTTGGTAGTACTAAGTACTCCTAAGTACTACTTTAAGTTTCTAAGAAGATCCTTATTTGAGATTTCTTTCAGTAGTTACAGAGGCAAAATAAGCACTGCAGAGGTTCATGTGCGAGTTCTATTGTATATACTGGGCTATCTGACTATTTCTTCTATAGTGGATGGATGAGAAAGAAGCCAAAATGTACTTAGTGATGGAACAGTTGATATTTATACCACCCCTTACTATCAAGTGAGTAACTGTGTACTTGAAGTCACAATTTTTTTTTTTTTTTTTTTTTTAGAGATATTGTCTCACTCTGGCCGAGCCGGAGTGCAGTAGTGGTGTGATCATAGCTCACTGCAACCTTGACATTTTGGGTTCAAGCGATCCTCCCACCTCAGCCTTCAGAGTGTCTGGTAACACAGGTGTGCACACCACGCCCAACTAAAATATATATTCTTTTGAGAGATGCAGTCTCCCTGTGTTGCCCAGGCCAATCTCAAATTCCTGGCTTCAAGTGATATTTCCACCTCAGCCTCCCAAATTGCTGGGATTACAGGCGTGAGCCACCGAGCCTGGCTGCATTATCTCATTTTTATATGGAATCTAAAACAGCTGAACTCACAGAAACAGAGAATAGAATGATGGTTACCAGGAGCTGGGGGAGGTGGAAGGTTGGGGAGATGTTGGCCAAAGGGTACAAGATTTCAGTTAGACAGGAGGAATAAGTTCAAGAGCTCTATTGTAAAACATGGTGACAACAGATAATGATAATACTGGATTTTTAAAGATTGCTAAGAGGGTAGATTTTAAGAGTTCTCACCACAAAGAAAATTATACTTAGGTGAAGTAATGCAAATGTCAACTAGCTTGACATAGCTATTTCACAATATATACATATTTCAAAGCAACCTGTTGTAGATGGTATATATCATTTAAGTTTGTCAATTAAAATAAGTTTCTGAAATGTTTGGAATTAAACATAAAAACAAACATTTATTACCCTGCAGTTCTGTAGTTTCAATGTAAAGTCTGGACTGAGTGCCTTTGGGTTAACATTCAAGATGGCAGTGGGGCAGTGTCCCTTCTGGGGGTTGTAGGGGAGGAGCTGTTTGCTTATGTTTTTCAGATTCTGAAAGCTCCTATCATTCCTTATCTCATGGCCTCTTTCTTCATCTTAAAAGCCAGTATTTTGGGGGGTCAGAGCCTTCTCATGTGGCTGTCTGGTTCCTTCCTCCTGCCTTTCTCACACTTAGAAAGACCCTTGGGATTCCACTGGACTCCCCTAGAGATAACCCAGGATAATATCCATGTTGCAGGTCAGCTGATTGGTACCTGTCATTAGCACCTTCCAGTTCATTTCCTCCCTTGCCTTGTCGTCTCACACGTTCACAGGTTCCAGGGATGAGTTCCTGGACATCTTTGGAGGGTACTTATTTTGCCTACCAAATGCACCCTTTCTTTAAATGCACCTCACCTTTAAAATAGCATTGTTTTAGGTGGGCACAGTAGCTCATGCCTGCAATCCAGCGCTTTGGGAGGCAGAGGTGGGAGAATCACTTGAGGCCAGGAGTTTGAGACCACCCTGGCCAATATAGCAAGATCTCGTCTCTACAAAATAATTTTTTTAATGGCACCATTATAAAGAGGGAGGTAGGATGGATTCCATCTTCTTCTCAGCCCTTGTCCAAAGGTGTTGACTTGCATAAGCCGAGAAGCTACAGTGACAATAAAAAGCTCATCTTTGCTACCCCCAAGGAGAAACACCGGCTCCCATAAGCAAGCGACATGAGTGTAAGTCTTTGTGTATGTGTCCGTGTGCTGGGGAAGGGGTTCATTGAGTTAATGGAGGCTTTGAGGTCTGTACTGTCTGCCACCTGGCTGCAAATTGTATGCGATGGCTAAAGTGATCCTCTCACTTCAGGCCTCCCGAGTACCTGGGAATATAGGCGTGTGCTACCATGCTGGCTAATTTTTTTGTGTGTGTTTTCTAGAGACGTGGTCTCAGTGTGTTGCCCAGACTGGTCTTGAACTCCTGGCCTCAAGTGATCCTCCTGCCTCAACTTCCCAAAGTGCTGGGATTACAGACATGGGCCACTGCATCCAGCTGACCTATACGCCTTCTATTTTATTTTATTTATTATTTTATTTTTTATTTATTTTATGACAGAGTCTCGCTCTATCATCTAGGCTGGAGGCCAGTGGTGTAATCATAGATCACTGCAACCTCTGCCCGCTGGCCTCAAGTCATCCTCCCATCTCAGACTCCCGAGTAGCTAGGACCACAGGCATGCATCACCATGCCCAGGTAATTTTTGTATGTTTAGTAGAGAAGGAGTTTTGCCATGTTGAAATAGACTCTCTTTATATATAAAACATATGACTGTCTATTCTTGAGTACAGATTAAAAACATCATTTTTTATTATTTGAATTTGTAAGAGTTTTATGTATAAATAGAAAAGAAGATGCTTATGATAAAATTAATTTATTGTAATTAAAATTAAAATTATCACATAATTAATATATTAATATATTTGCTTAACAAAATGTTAATATTCTCTTTAAATATCATTACTAACACATAATCCACAAAATCCTACCTTGGATGTTATTACATAGTTTAGAAGTTTTATTGCATGTCATAATCTTTGTAGCTCCATAAATGAATTTTAACAACTCCTCTAAGCACAGGAGAAGATAATATGCATCATTCCCCTTACCTTACAGCTAATAAATAGTTGATCATTTCAGAAATCAGGCATTTGAAGCTGTGTGAACATGAACCATTCATCATTACAGATGGTCCTGATCACATAGGTACATGGTATCCAGCAATTGCAACTTACAAAGTGTTATCAGTCCAAGATCTGATAGATGACTCATTTTCCAACATTTTCAAGTTGCAGCCCCATGTTTTCATACATGTCATTTCATACATGTCATTTCTGATTTACCATTAAGCATGTTCTGGTAAATTGTTTCTCTCGACTGCTCATGCAGTGTTTTGAACTGGTGCCATAGTAGATTTATTTTCTTCCCTTCAGTATAGACAGATACATGTGCTTATTTCTAAACCTCATCAGCTACCACTAAGGACCAGGAAGCAAAATCTAAGTGACTGAAAGCGGTTTCAAGTTATTCTTTGATTGGCTTTTGGAGTGAGTTTGATGCAATCTCCTTGGTTTTCTAGCCGGGGACATTTGGCCAAGTTATCTGTCCTCAGCCATTCCCCTTTGGGCTGTAATACTGTTTTGGCAAACACAGAAACACTAATGTAGATAGCTCACACTTACAGTTTCCAGAATTTTTTTTCATACAAGGAAGTTTTAAAATGTATAAATCTCTTTTTTCCTAAATTCACAAGGTTGAATAATATACCACATATACATTTTAATACATATTGTAAATATTTGCATATAAATATGTATAATATATAATTAATGTAAACCATTTTATATTTCCTTGCATTTCTTAAAATCAAAGCCAAATCGAAACATTTTAGGTACAATGATATAATTTACTGATAAAAGAAAATTATTTCCCATTCTTCTATAAATTTATAGAGCCTGGAATTTTTATCAAATAAGCTTTGGATACCTTATAGAACTAGCATAGTCCTTTTTTAAAATAAGCTATTATTCTTAGTAGAGACAGGGTCTCACTATGTTGCCTAGGCTAGTTTCCAAGTCCTGGCTCAAGTAATTGTCCCACCTCGGCCTCCCAAAGTGCTAGGATTACAAGCAATGAGCCACCATGCCTGGCCTAGCATACTCCTTTACTAAAAGGAAAAAAAAAAAAAGGCCATTAAAAATATTTGCTGAGATATTGAGTGAATGGATGGATTACAAAATGAATTAACCAATGAAGCGGTGTCTGAATTTTGGAGAAATTCTTTTTTTTTTTTTTTTTTTTATAGGAACATTAGTTAAAATGTACTAAACAGCTCCAGGCAACTTCTCCAGAATGATAGACATTGCCCTATGGACATACATGAAAAATGTATATATATATAGCATATATACAGCTTTCTTGATTAGTGTATTCACTTTACGTTGTACTTTTTTTTTCAACAAATAGCTATAAAAGCCTAGTTATAATACAGTTTCTATAGGCACTAAAACAAACAAATAGCCGCATCCCTATTTGTGTTCAGAATTTGAAAGTTGTTATTTTGGGGTCATTTTAAACCATGTTTTCATCTCTTTTTCTGAATTTGACTTCGTAATGCTTTTTTATTTTTTTAAATTTATTTTTATTTGTTTTAATTTTATTTTCATGGGTTATTGAGGAGAAGGTGGTGTTTGATCACATGAGTAAGTTCTTTAGTGGTGATTTGTGAGATTTTGATGCACCCATCACCCGAGCAGTATACACTCAACCAATTTGTAGTCTTTTATCCCTCACCCCCTTCTCACCCTTTCCTCCTGAGTCCCCAAAGTCCATTGCGTCATTCTTATGCCTTTGCATCCTCATAGCTTAGCTCCCACTTAGGAGTGAGAACATAACGATGTTTGGTTTTCAATTCCTGAGTTACTTCACTTAGAATAATAGTCTCCAGTCTCATCCAGGTCACTAGGAAAGCCATTAATTCATTCCTTTTTATGACTGCATAGTTTTTTATATCATGTATATGATAAATATATATCTGATATATATTTGATAAATCTGATATAATCCCCGTATAATCCCCGTAGTGGGATTGCTGGATCAAATGGTAGTTCTGACATCCTCCCACCGCCCGCGCACCTCCACGCCGCAGTCCCGGCTCTGCGGCTCACCCTCTGCTGCGCTAGGCTCCCGCGGGTGCTCGGCCCGGCCCCCCTCCGCCTCCTCCCTGGCGGCCCTAGTCCTAGTCCTCCTGCTGCCCCTGGAGCTGAGCCTGGCAAATGCCCTTGCACCTGGGACTCCTGCTCAGAATCTCCCCGAGAATCACATCGACCTCCCTGGCCCAGCACTGTGGTCGCCTCAGGCCAGCCACCACTGCCAGCGCGGCCCAGGCAAGAAGGAGTGGGGCTCACGCCTGCCCAGGGAGGCCCAGGATGGGGCTGTGGTCACCGCCACCAGGCAGGCTTCCAGACTGCCAGGGTCTGAGGGGCCGCTGCCTGAGCAGAGTCCTGCAGGCCTGCTGCGGGTGAAGGACCTGCTCCTGGGGCTCGAGTTGCCCTACCCCAAGAAGCAGAATCGGTCTTCAGGGTGGGAGAGGGCCAGAAAACGCAGCAGGGAGCATAAGAGACGCAGGGACAGGCTGAGGCTGCACCGAGGCCGAGCCTTGGTCCGAGGTCCCAGCTCCCTGATGAAGGCGGAGCTCTCCGAAGCTAAGGAGCTGGATGCGGCCATGGAGCAATCTTCCGCCAGTCGGTCCCCCACCATGATCTTCCTCACCACCTTTGAGGCAGCATCTGCCACAGAAGAGTCCCTGATCCTGCCCATCACCTCCCTGCGGCCCCAGGCACAGCGCAGGCCTGACGGGGAGGTGATACCCACGTTGGACATGGCCTTGTTCGACTGCACCGATTATGAAGACTTAAAACCTGATGGTGGGCCCTCTGCAAAGAAGAAAGAAAAACCAGGGTAAACTCTCCAGTGACAGTAACGAAACATCATCAGCCGAAGCGGAACCGTGCGACCATCACCAAGACTGCCTGGCAGGGCTGCGCTGCTATGCCAGATTCCACCGGAACCCCACGTCACACAGAAGAAGGGGCGCTGCCTGGAGACCGAGACGGCCAAAGGCGACCAGGGATCCTTCATCAACGTCTAGCCGCTCCGCGGGACTGGGGGTGAGCCCGGGAGGTTTGCACAAGATTTGTTTATAACTAGCAGTGGGAGATTAAGTGGGGGACCAGATGGCCGAGGCTGTAGGCTCAGGCCCAGGACTCTCAACCCCGGGAGGGGAGCTGCTAGGTAAGCGAGCTGGGTGGGTGCCCAGGAGCCGGCCGGCATCACCTGTGCACGCACAGTCCGGACCCAGTCAGCCCGGTGTCCAGCTCTCCGCGATGGCAATACCGAGATTGCCCCCTACTGTCCGACTGCAGCACTACAATAGCTTCAAGTTCAAAACCAAGAGGCTTTTTTGAGAGTGGAAAAGAAATGTAAACTTCCCGAAAGAAGGTCCACGGGCTGGAGATAAATATGGAACACTTCCTATGGAGCAGGCACTATGCTCAGGGCTGGACTACCTTATCTCATTGAATTATCACAACGACCTTTTCAAGTAGGCATTATCGCCATGCGACAGATAAGGACCCTGAGGCACGCTGGACTGATCTGGCTTGCCCAGAGTCCCAGGTCAAAACTTAACATGCCAACAATCGCCTGGCGGTCTAGCTAAAATTGTACATCTGACTCAGTGGACTCTGCTCTTAACAAACTCCCCGGGCATGCGATGCTGCTGGCCCAGGGACCCCACCGAGAGGTCCGGGGAAGTACATGGCAGAGCAAGGACCTGAACCTGGGCCAAGGCTGTCCAGCTCCAAGATCCACGTTCCTGCCTCTCCACTACCAAAAACTTCTTCTAGATTCTCCAAGGCTTTTGGCAAGAGAGGCTTGCACCCTGGTATTACCTTTCTCTGTGGCTGGAATAACTTCACTGTTCTCTGCCTTCCCTGGACAACGGTGTATCATGTTTAAAAACAAAACAAAATGCAAAAATAACCAAAAAAATGCTAGTTCTACTTTTAGTTCTTCAAGGAATCTCCACACTGTAATGCTCTTTTAAAATATGTGCTTTTGATTTCTTGCTTGTATATTTTTGTATTTGGAAATTGATTTAGAAAGTATATATAATCCATAGAGACCCCAGCCCATTTTTAATGATTCATGTTACAAACCGTCCAATAGCTTCCTGTGGGTTCGGCATGGTAGGAAGTACAGGTGAAAGAAGACAAATAAGACAGAACTGGTATTCTGGAACTTGAGAAAATGAAGAACCCTGGCAATCACAATGCAGTGTGAGAAGTGCTATGAGAAATGCATTTGCGGGACCCCTCGGGGCACATGTCTGTCTCCTAGTGCAGCCCAGGAGGTATTGTCATGGAAGGCATCCCTCTTAAATCATCTCCCAGAGGATGGCATCTGATGAGGTAGGACGCATATTCCAGGCAAAGGAAGCAAATGCACTGGGTTATTAAAGTATTGCAACTAACTCCTGCACACTTCTGGGACAAGTGTAAATTGGTACAAATCCTCCTAGGAGAAATATTTGGTAACATCTACCAATATTAAAATGTATTAATGATCAGATATGGGACCCAGCTCTCCCAGCTGTTCCATTTTTGAGAACTTCCTGCAGAGACACTTGCACCCGGGTGATGTGGCAGATGCACCGTTTTGTTCACGGCAGCCCTAGCCTTCGCACAGAGTTGCAAACACCCTGGATCTTCCTCAGGAGAGGAAGGATTCAATAAAATACTGTGTGGTCAAATGGTGGGAATGCCACGACAGTCAAATGATAAGAAAGACTTTCTGAGATATGATGTTAGGTGAAAAAAGTGGGTTGTAAACGGATGTGTACGATATACTATATATTATGTGAATAAGGGAAAATACATTTATGCCTTTACTTATTTCTTGTAAATGTATAAAGTCATATCAACGTGTATGTAAGAAGCTGACAAAAATATTTGTCTCAGTGTGTGGTGCTGTTATATGGGACTAGATACAGGACTCATTGGGGTGAAGGATGAGAGGGAGAGAGTGGTCCAAGAAACAGCTACAGACCTTCTCCAAGCTTCCGCAGTCATCAACTTGTGGCCAATTCCATTTCATCCCAACTCCTAGACATTTTTGCTTGCCCCAGAGTAGAATATCTTGTGTACACACACACACACACACACACACACACATATGTATATATTCATGTGCTTGACTTATGGCCCAAATATGATCCATGCATAACAATTAAAGGTAAAATTTTTCTTTTAAATATGTACTTTGTCAAACTTTTGCAATAATTATGAAAGCCTTAAGTTATGAGTGGAGTAAATTAAGTTTGTTATTATTATCAAAGTCTCCTAGGCAGAATTTTATTTTTATTATGACTTTTAACTCACAGAGATCTTTATGTGTCTTTTTACATTTTTAAATATACAGGGCCATTGAAGGTTTTCTTTTGATATTAATTTCTAAATATTTGTGTTATATTTAGAAAATTTCAGATTCTTTGAAATTTGAGAAGACATACTTTATGTCAAGTGGGTAACCAAGTTTTAGAAAATTTTCTGGAACACTTGAAAAGATTGTGTGTTCTCCAATTATTTGGTGTAGTTTTCTATATATATTCATTATAAGGAGCTTATTAAACTATTAAATCTTTTATATTTATATTACTTTTGGTCTCTATGCCAGTCATAGACCATTCTCACAGCTGGTGAGAATATGCTGAATGATTCCAGTATGATGGTGGTTTTGTTCATTTCTATTTTTGTTCTGTTAATTTTTCTTTTGTGTATATTATATATATTAATGCCATTTAATTAAATGCATGTAGATTTAAATTGTTATAGCTATCTGAGAACTTAACAGATTTTCTCATATGGATGATTGTTTTATCCAGAAGGATGACTTTAGCATTAATATTTAATTTATCTGATGTTGATACAGTTAAGCCTCTTTTCCTTGGGTTAATATATATTTGGTCTTTTGTTTTCCATCTTCCTTTCTTTTTTTTTTTTTTTTTTTTTTTGAGACGGAGTCTCGCTCTGTCGCCCAGGCTGGAGTGCAGTGGCGCGATCTCGGCTCACTGCAAGCTCCGCCTCCCGGGTTCACGCCGTTCTCCTGCCTCAGCCTCCCGAGTAGCTGGGACTACAGGCGCCCACAACCGCGCCCGGCTAATTTTTTGTATTTTTAGTAGAGACGGGGTTTCACCGTGGTCTCGATCTCCTGACCTTGTGATCCGCCCGCCTCGGCCTCCCAAAGTGCTGGGATTACAGGCGTGAGCCACCGCGCCCGGCTTCCATCTTCCTTTCAAACCTTTTGTGTCTTTATCTTTTCATTATAGAGTTTAATCTGTTTGTATCCATTGTGTTTATGGATTCATTTCTATCATCTTATATTGTACTTTCTATTAGTATACTTGCTGTTCATATCACTTTTATTCTGTCTATCTTGTTTGTGTTTGTTTCATTTTAGCTTGAGTATTACCATTTTATTTTCTCCTTTATTTGGTCAGAAGTTATATCTTCTAATTTTATCCTTTTATTGGATATTATAGAAATATTAAAATATATATTTTTGAAGTAGGTACACAAATAAAGTGAATGAGTAACCTGACTCTTCTTCAGAACAATATAAAGACCACACAAAGTGGGCACATAGCCGTGGAGGGACAAAGGTGATGCTGTGGCACACAGACTGAGCACACAGAGCTGGGTCTCTTCCGCGATGATGTATGTCTGTGTGAAGGATGCCAAGGCACACTCTAAGATAATGTGTAGGGGGGAGGCGCGTGTGTGAATGCGTGTGCACATGCACTCGCCTGTGTGCATGGACAGGAGTATGTGTTTATCTATGTGCACCATTATTATTAATTCGAAAAGTGCATAGCTTTCATTTTCAAAGGAAGTTATGATGCAAAGAACATGACCTATACAGCAAATACCTTTGGTACATTTGGATAGACTTTTTAAGGTAGCATGTAATTTTTGTCATGAATTTAGCTGCTGTCTACATCCTAAAAAGCTAGAGTCAACTTTAAAACTTCCCCAGTCTATACTGGGGAAGTTATACTATATACTATAGTATAGTGTAAACAGATCAATCACCATAGAAGACGGATTAAACAGGCATATTTTCAGCGGGTGAATTGAACATGAAACCACTTTAAGTAGCAGAATTGGACCTGTGTGTTTAAAAGCACAAAAGAAACTGTGAAATATCTGAAATCCAATAGCTAAGAGAAATTTCACATGGAGAGACTGAGAAACTTCTGCAATAATTATGAAAGCCTTAAGTTATGAATGGAAAAAGACAGTGTTGCAGAGATTTCTGTAGTAATCTCCAAAGATGAATCTGTTGCCCACTGAAACTCAGGACAATAAGGAAACAGAAAGTTATGGCAAGACTGGGCTAATTCTAATTCCATTGGCCATGCCTAGCTCAGCATTTCATTAATTCTTTTTTTTTTTTTTTTTTTTTTTTTTTTTTTTTTTTTTTTTTTTACTCTTTTGGTTATTTTATTTTAGTTGTTTATTTATTTTACTTTAAGTTCTGGGATACATGTGCTGAACGTGCAGGTTTGTTACATAGGGATACATGTGCTGTGGTGGTTTGCTGCACCTATCAACCCATCATCTAGGTTTTAAGCCCCGCATGTGTTAGGTATTTATCCTAATGCTCTCTCTCCCTTTCCCCCCACCCCCTGATAGGCCCTGGTGTATGATGTTCCCCTCCCTGTTTCCATTGTGTTTTCATTGTTCGCCTTCCACTTATGAGTGAGAACATGCGGTGTTTGGTTTTCTGTTCCTGTGTTAGTTTGCTGAGGATGATCGTTTCCAGCTTCATTCATGTTCCTGCAAAGGACATAAACTCATTCTTTTTTATGGCTGCATAGTATTCCATGGTGTCTATGTGCCACATTTTCTTTATCCAGTCTATCATTGAGGGGCATTTGGGTTAGTTCCAAGTCTTTGCTATTGTAAATAGTGCTGCAATAAACATACGTGTGTGTGTGTCTTTATAGTAGAATGATTTATAATCCTTTGGGTATATAACCAGTAATGGGATTGCTGGATCAAATGGTATTTCTGGTTCTAGATCCTTGAGGAATCGCCACACTGTTTTCCACAATAGTTGAACTAATTTACACTCCCGTAAACAGTGTAAAAGCATTCCTATTTCTCTGCATCCTCGCCAGCATCTGTTGTTTCCAAACTTTCTAATGATTGCCATTTTAACTGGCGGGAGATGGTATCTCATTGTGGTTTTTATTTGCATTCCTCTAATGACCAGTGATGATGAGCTTTTTTTCATGTTTGTTGGCTGCATAAATGTCTTCATTTGAGAAGTGTCTGTTTATATCCTTTGCCCACTTTTTTTCTCCCATTCTGTAGGTTGCCTGTTCACTCTGATGATAGTTTCTTTTGCTGAGCAGAAGCTCTTTAGTTTAGGTACATCCCATTTGTCAATTTTGGCTTTTGTTGCCATTGCTTTTGGTGTTTTAGTCATGAAGTGTTTGCCCATGCCTATGTCCTGAATGGTATTGCCTAGGTTTTCTTCTAGAGGTTTGTATTGTTTTAGGTTTTACATTTAAGTCTTTAATCCATCGTGAGTTAATTTTTGTATAATGCTTAAGGAAAGGGTCCAGTTTCAGTTTTCTGCCTATGGCTAGCCAGTTTTCCCAACACCATTTATTAAACAGGGAATCCTTTCCACATTGCTTGTTTTTGTCAGGTTTGTCGAAGACAAGATGGTTATAGATATGTTGTGTTATTTCTGAGGCCTCTGTTCTGTTCCGTTGATCTATATATCTGTTTTGGTATCAGTTCTATGCTGTTTTGGTTACTGTAGCCTTGTAGTATAGTTTGAAGTCAGGTAGCATAATTCCTCCAGCTTTGTTCTTTTTGCTTAGGATTGTCTTGGCCATGCGGGCTCTTTTTTGGTTCCATATGAAATTTAAAGTAGTTTTTTTCCAATTCTGTGAAGAAAGTCAATGGTAGCTTGATCGGGATAGCATTGAATCTGTAAATTACTTTTGGCAGTATGACCATTTTCACGATACTGATTCTTCCTATCCATGAGCATGGAGTGTTTTTCCATTTGTTTTTGTCCTCTCTTATTTCCTTGAGCAGTTGATTGTAGTTCTCCTTGAAGAGGACCTTCACATCCCTTATAAATTGTATTCCTAGGTATTTTATTCTCTTTGTAGCAATTGTGAATGGGAGTTCATTCATGATTTGACTCTCTGTTATTGGTGTATAGGAATGCTTGTGATTTTTGCACATTGATTTTGTATCCTGAGACTTTGCTGAAGTTACTTATCAGCTTAAGGGATTTTGGGCTGAGATGATGTGGTTTTCTAAATATACAATCATGTCATCTTCAAACAGACAGAACTTGACTTCCTCTTTCCTAATTGAATACCCTTTATTTCTTTCTGTTGCCTGGTTGCCCTGGCCAGAACTTCCAATACTATGTTGAATAGGAGTGGTGAGAGAGGGCATCCTTGCCTTGTGCCGGTTTTCAAAGGGAATGCTTCCAGTTTTTGCCCATTCAGTATGATATTGTCTTTGGTTTTGACATGAATAGCTCTTATTATTTTGAGATATGTTCCATCAGTGCCTAGCTTATTGAGAGTTTTTTGCCTGAAGGGCTGTTGAATTTTGTCAAAGGCCTTTTCTGTATCTATTGAGATATTCATGTGGTTTTTATCATTGGTTCTGTTTATGTGATGGATTACATTTATTGATTTGCCTATGTTGAACCAGCCTTGCATCCCAGGGATGAAGCCAACTTGATCGTGGTGGATAAGCTTTTTGATGTGCTGCTGGATTCAATTTGCCAGTATTTTATTGAAGATTTTCACATCAATGTTCATCAGGGATACTGGCCTGCAATTTTCTTTTTTTGTTGTGTCTCTGCCAGGTTTTGGTATTAGGATGATGCTACTCTCATAAAATGAGTTAGGGAAAATTCCCTCTTTTTCTATTGTTTGGAATAGTTTCAGAAGGAAGGGTACCAGCTCCTCTTTGTACCTCTGGTAGAATTCGGTTGTGAATCTATCTGGTCCTGGACATTTTTTGGCGGGTAGGCTATTAATTGCTGCCTCAATTTCATAACTAGTTATTGGTCTATTCAGGGATTCGACTCTTTCTTGGTTTAGTCCTGGGAGGGTGTTTGTGCCCAGGAATTTATCCATTATTTTCTATATTTTCTAGTTTATTTGCATAGAAGTGTTTATAGTATTCTCTGATGGTAGTTTGTATTTCTGTGGGATTAGTGGTGATATCCCCTTTATCATTTTTTATTGCATCTATTTGATTCTTCTCTCTTTTCTTCTTTATTAGTCTGGCTAGTGGTCTGTGTATTTGGTTGATCTTTTCAAAAAAAGGCTCCTGGATTTATTGATTTTTTGAAGAGTTTTTTGAATCTCGATATCCTTCAGTTGTGCTCTGATCTTAATTGTTTCTTGTCTTCTGCCAGCTTTTGAATTTGTTTGCTCTTGCTTCTCTAGTTCTTTTCATTGTGATGTTAGGATGTCAATTTTAGGTCTTTCCTGCTTTCTTTTGTGGGCATTTAGTGCTGTAAATTTCCCTTTACACACTGCTTTAAATGTGTCCCAGAGATTCTTGAATGTTGTGTCTTTGTTCTCATTGATTTCAAGGACATCTTTATTTCTGCCTTCATTTCGTGATTTACCCAGTAGTTATTCAGGAGTAGGTTGTTCAGTTTCCACGTAGTTGTGCAGTTTTGAGTGAGTTTGTTAATCCTGAGTTCTAACTTGATTGCACTGTGGTCTGAGAGACTGTTTGTTATAATTTCCATTCTTTTGCATTCACTGAGCAGTGTTTTACTTCCAATTATGTGGTCAATTTTAAAATAACTGCAATGTGGTGCTGAGAAGAATGTATATTCTGTTAATTTGGGGAGGAGAGTTCTGTAGATGCCTATTAGGTCTGCTTGATCCAGAGCTGAGTTCAAGTCCTGGATATCCTTGTTAATTTTCTATCTTGTTGATCTGCCTAATATTGACAGTGGGGTGTTAAAATCTCCCACTATTATTGCATGGGAGTCTAAGTCTATTTGTAGGTCTCTAAGAACTTGCTTTATGAATCTGGGTGCTCCTGTATTGGGTGCATATATATTTAGGATAGTTAGCTCTTCTTGTTGCATTGACGCCTTTACCATTATGTAATCCCTTCTTTGTCTCTTTTGATTTTTGTTGGTTTAAAGTCTGTTTTTCAGAGACTAGGATTGCAACCCCTGCTTTTGTTTTGTTTTGTTTTCCATTTGCTTGGTAAATCTTCTTCCATCCCTTTCTTTTGAGCCTATGTGTGTCTCTACATGTGAGATGGATCTCCTGAATACAGCACACTGATGGGTCTTGACCATCTATCCAATTTGCCAGTCTGTGTCTTTTAATTGGGGCATTTAGCTCATTTACATTTAAGGTTAATATTGTTATGTATGAATTTGATCCTGTCATTATGATGCTAGCTGGTTAATTTGTCCATTAGTTGATGCAGTCTCTTCACAGCATCAAAGGTCTTTACAGTTTGGTATGTTTTTGCAGTGGCTGGTACCTGTTGTTCCTTTCAATGTTTAGTGCTTCCTTCAGGAGCTCTAGTAGGGCAGGTTTGTGTGATGGTGACAAAATTTCTCAGCATTTTCTTGTCTGTAAAGGATTTTATTTCTCCTTCACTTATGAAACTTAGTTTGGCTGGATATGAAATTCTGGGTTGAAAATTCTTTTCTTTAAGAATGTTGAATATTGGCCCCCGCTCTCTTCTGGCTCGTAGGGTTTCTGCTGAGAGATCTGCTGTTAGTCTGATGGGCTTCCCTTTGTGGGTAATCTGACCTTTCTCTGTGGCTGCCCTTACCATTTTTTCCTTCATTTCTACGTTGGTGAACCTGACGATTGTGTGTCTTAGGGTTGCTCTTCTTGAGGAATATCTTCGTAGTGTTCTCTGTGTTTCCTGAATTTGAATGTTGGCCTCTCTTGCTAGGTTGGGAAAGTTCTCCTAGATAATATCTGGAAGGGTGTTTTCCAACTTGGTTCCATTCTTCCCGTCGCTTTCATGTACACCAATCAAACGTAGATTTGGTCTTTTTACACAGTCCTATATTTCTTGGAGGCTTTGTTTCTTTTCACTCTTTTTTTCTCTAATCTTATCTTTTAGCTTTATTTCATTGAGTTGATCTTCAATCTCTGATATCTTTTATTCTGCTTGATCAGTTCAGCTATTGATACTTGTGTATGCATCACTAAGTTCTCGTGCTGTGTTTGTCAGCTCCATCAGGTCATTTATGTTCTTCTCTAAACTGGTTATTCTAGTTAGCAGTTTCTGCAACCTTTTATCAAGGTTCTTAGCTACCTTGCATTGGGTTAGAACATGCTTCTTTAGCTCAGAGGAGTTTGTTATTACCCACCTTCTGAAGCCTACTTCTGTCAGTTCATTAAACTCATCCTCCATCCAGTTTTGTTCCTTTGCTGGCAAGGAGTTGTGATCCTTTGTAGGAGAAGAGGCATTCTGGTTTTTGAAGTTTTCAGCCTTTTTGCACTGGTTTCTCCTCATGTTCGTGGATTTATCTACCTTTGGTCTTTGAAGTCGGTGACCTTTGGATGGGGTCTGTGAGTGGATATCCTTTTTGTTGATGTTGCTACTATTCCTTCCCGTGTGTTAGTTTTCCTTCTAACAGTCAGGCCCCTCTGCTGCAGGTCTGCTGGAGTTTACTGGAGGTTCACTCGAGACCCTCTTTGCCTGGGTATCACAAGCAGAGGCTGCAGAACAGCAAAGATTGCTGCCTGTTCCTTTCTCTGGAAGCTTTGTCCCAGAGGAGCACCTGCTAGATGCCAACCAGACCTCTCCTGTATGAGGTGTCTGACGACCCCTACTGGGAGGTGTCTCCCAGTCAGCACACACGGAGGTCAGGGACCCTTTTGAGGAGGCAGCCTATCCCTTATCAGAGCTCGAACGCTGTGCTGGGAGATCCACTGCTCTCCTAAGAACTGTCAGGCAAGGACACTTAAGTCTGCTGAAGCCGCGCCCATAGCCATCCCTTCCCCCAGGTGCTCTGTCTCAGGGAAATGGGGGTTTTATCTATAAGTCCCTGACTGGGGCTGCTGCCTTTTTTTCAGACATGCCCTGCCTGTAGAGGCAGTCTGGCAGCAGCAGCCTTGCTGAGCTGTGGTGGGCTCCTCACTGTTCAAACTTCCTGGTGGCTTTGTTTACACTGTGAGGGTAAAACCACCTACTCAAGTCTCGGCAATGGTGTATGTCCCTCCCTCCACCAAGCTCAGGCATCCCAGTTCGACCTCAGACTGCTGTGCTAGCAGTGAGACTTTCAAGCCAGTGGATCTTAGCTTGCTGGGCTCTCTGAAGGTGGGACCCACCAAGTCAGGCACCAGAGGGAATCTCCTGATTTGCCAGTGGCAAAGTCCATGGGAAAAGTGCAGTATCTGGGCCGGAGTACACTGTTCCTCCCGTGCAGCCTCTCATGGCTTCCAGTGGCTAGGAACAGAAAATCCCCAGACTCCTTGCACTTCTTGGGTGAGGCGACACCCACCCTGCTTTGGCTTGCCCTCTGTGGCTGCACCCACTGTCCAGCCAGTCTCAGTGAGATTAACCGGGTCCCTCAGTTGGAAATGCAGAAATTGCCTGCTTTCTGCGTCAATCTCGCTGGGAGCTACAGACCGGAGCTGTTCCCATTTGGCCATCTTGCCAGCAATCGGGTGAAAAAGGTTTCATTTTGTTCTCAGTCAACCGAATTATTTTTCTCCATTTTCTGTCTTGCCACTCTTAATACACATATGAGAGGCCCTAGGATAACATCTGTTAGCCTGAGACTCCTTGGGAACAGAGGAGGTGCCACAGAGTCCATTTTAGAAGAAAACCTCTATTTTCCTCATGAAATCCCAGGAGTTAAAAGTGGATAGATCTCTCTCAAAATCCAGGACTCTGTTTTGTTTTGCATCGTGTTATCTGATGGTTTTGAGTTTGGGGGATATCAGAAACTACTTCACATTATGAGAGATTGTTGATGTGTAATAACCAGGTGGGAAATATACTTTAAGTGATGGCTAATACTAGTTATGGGGGGCTGCTTAACTATTTGCACATTTGGAACAGAGAGGCATTCTCTTGGCCACCCAGAAGACATAAAAACATCCCCAATTAGACCTGAGAAATGAGACTCCCACGGAGGATGGGCTGATTGCAAAATGAACTGATTATCTTTGGGTTGCCTTGCAATGCAATGCATGGTAGAAGCACTGTGCTATCTTTTCCCATAGCATTTCCCTCCTTTGGGGGATCCAGGATCTGGTAAAAAATGGCACTCTTAATTTTGGGGATCTGGCTTTGCCTTCAGCTGTGCCTGATTATCAGACCCTGGGAATGCCCACTTTCCTGTCCCTGTTCTTCGAAGGGCTCCACCTTGAAGCCAGTAATCCAGTTAAGAAAATGGCAAATCAAAAATCTTACAAGTGCTGAGTCTTCTGTCTGTGTAGCTATACATGTGTTGTGTATGTCCATAAAAAGAGCTCTAATTGATTGTCTTAAGAAAAAAGTGCTTAAATCAAATATTTTTAAAGGAAAAATAAAATCTGTAATGCCTTTTAGTTCATGTGGTGTTAATCTTTAATAAATAAAAGTAGTCCTAAGGATTACTGGTAAAATACAAGTGTTGTCAAAATGCAAATAGGTGGTCTAAATCATACAAGTCTAATACTAGGTTTGCTAAATGTTTCAAGGTTGTAAACTGCCTGCTTTACTACTTGGTGAGGCCTGGGGACATAGAAAATTAACCACACCCCTAATTATACTGAAAAAAGTCAGACTTTCTCTGTGTCTAGTATATAATCAAAATAACTCACCAGGTTTCACATTAAAGTTACAAATTACTAGAAGTTATCATCATAACATGTAATTTAAACTACTGAAAATAGATTTACTTTCAAGGCGTGTAGAGACAGTAACATATACTTTTAGTAAAGGATTATAAGAAGGCATGGAAATGTAAATTTTGCCTAGGAATAAAGGATTGTTTTAAATTAGATAAACTAAAGCTGAAGATTTAAGCAAGTTATGAAAGATTGCAAAAATTAATCTTGCAAAAAATTCCATGTGTAAACAGTAACTAAATTCAAAAGGGTACTACATGGTTTTTTCATAAATTGAGCATTGAAATAAAGGCACAGCAAGATGGTCTTAAGATGCTAGTCTGCCTTTTAGCAAAAGGGTTATAAGAGGTTTGCAAACATTTTACCCACGGTCAAATTGGCTAAGATTAGATGTAATTGTCTATGAGGTTTCACTAAAAATTGGGATTAACTATAATAAACTAATTCAAGGATAAAATTTGGCTTTGAGGAGGATTTTCATGTAATAGTAAAGGCTAATGAAAGATTTTTGCCTTATGAGTCATCATTTTGGCAAAATAAATAATTTATGGTAATCTGGAATTCTATTTCATAACATCAAGTGTTTTAAACCTCTAACATACTTAAGAGGTTTCTCAAAATCAAACCTCAGTTTTAGAATTGTCTTTCCTGACACCTGGCTTTTTGGAGACTTCAGAAGGGCCCTTAAAGTGTCCAGAAAAAAAGATAAACAGGATTATTTAACATGGTTAGGTATGTTAGATTGTCAAAATGATGTTTACTCTTCTTCAGGTTATATTTTAGTGAATAATATTAGTGTGTGTTTCAAAATTGTGTGGGATTTCTAAAATTCTAATGTTTAAATATATACTATCAATTATAATTAAGGTTGAAGTTATAGTAAACAACAGAAATTACCAAATCTCTGTCAGTCATGTTTTTAGCTGCAACTACCCTGGAAATTTTGTCTTTCACAGACAATTGTTGTCTTGCTTTTTTCCCTTTCAAAAGATGGTTTATAATCAAGCTATAGGACTTTAACGATTGTTCTTAACTGCAGGTTTCTAATCGCTTTGAAGATTATAACATTGGAATAGAAAAAATATTCAGGACTCATGAGAAGCTGAAATGTTCCTGAATATCAAACAGTAGTTTAACTGCATAAACTACACTAATAGAAGTCTGAAGTAACCTTCTTTAACTTTTTGCCTGAAACATTGCTAATCCTTATTTTCCTCTTCAAAGTCAAGGAAACTTTTCCTTTAAGATATCTATTGCTTTTGTCAATTAAGTAAGGTATGCTTGTTGAACAAAATTTGAAGCATATTTGGTTTTTTTTGTTTGTTTGTTTGTTTTTTTGAGACGGAGTCTCGCGCTGTGTCACCCAGGCTGGAGTGCAGTGGCGCGATCTCAGCTCACTGCAAGCTCCGCCTCCCAGGTTCACGCCATTCTCCTGCCTCAGCCTCCGAGTAGCTGGGACTACAGGCGCCCGCCACCACGCCCGGCTAGTTTTTTGTATTTTTAGTAGAGACGGGGTTTCACCATGTTAGCCAGGATGGTCTCGATCTCCTGACCTCGTGATCCACCCGCCTCAGCCTCCCACAGTGCTGGGATTACAGGCTTGAGCCACCGTGCCCGGCCAAAGCATATTTGTTATTCACTGCCTGGTTTCTCTAAAATTCAGAAACTGTGAGTATTCTTAATTTATGGCAATATGGTTTGCATTAAGTATCCATTTTCTTTGTAAAAGCCTCTTGGGGAAAAAAAGAAATAGACTGGCCTCATACCCTCATCTATGCAGTCCCTGTACAAGGTTCCTGATCTGTAGTCAACAAAGAATGTCACTTTATAACAGGTCTAGGAGCTCTGAGTTTATCTTGGGACTTTAAGAGGAAAGGATCACTCAACTCACAGGTATTTGAGGATATAAACCCATGGCTGGACTCGGCTTTAAGAGGTCTTATCTACGATTCCTTGTGAAACAGAGTTCCACCAAAGTCAATTTAAAAGCCCATGGGAAAGATAATTATTCTTGCTGCACTTTATGCACAGAATCAGGTGAAGTATAAAACTAAAGTTCATTCTACAAACAATACGGTTCTATCATAATTTGTTTTTACCAAAAATGAGGACTGGAGAGAGAAAAATTATGCTCAAAAACTTATCATACATTTGTTGTAAAATTTTAGTCTCATTGGTTGTTTTTAAGTGTTTTTGCCTACATTTTAGATGAACCCTGCTTACTCTTGTGAACCAAGTAGATCTCCTGCAGCTCCAAAGAAACAAAAAGGGATGGGTAAAGTAAAAATCTGGACCAATATGCTAGTTCTGGGCAATTATCCTGAAAATCCTGCCAGGTAATGAAAATAAATAGGGTGCCCATAACCTGGAGTTTTCTTTGGGAAAATAAAACCAAAGAACTTCATAGACCCCCTAAAAGGGAAATTCTATATCTTGACAACTTAAAATTTTAGATGGAAATAATCTACTATCACACCCTTGTGGGAATCACTATACTCACTCTACTATTTGCATTAGAGCTATACATAGTAGCACCTTCTAACTGAAATGTTGGACAGAAAGTTTCCATTACTGTTGCATTTTGCTTAAGTATTATCCTTATAGCAGAAATAATAGCTACTGACAAGCAGTAAACATGAAGGTTTTACTATCTCTGAGTCTGCTGGGACTTTTTATTGAATTTGGTAATATGTCACACCCTAGCTATGCAAAGTGGGTTGTAAAAAATGGAGGTTTATTTAAGAAAGGATCTTGCATGGTAAATTCTTGTCCTAAAGAGAATAACTGGTTGTTAAAAAGAGGGATGTTTAGGACAAGTTAGAAAATTTAAGCATACCGTAGATGGTCTGTGGGAGTCATTAAAGGATTAAAAATTGCAGCAAAGATTCAGCCAAGGTTAACACTAAAGTTACACTAGCCACCCAAATCCAATGCTACTTATCCTAAAAAGAATTTTACTTTTAAATTAACATTTCAGTAATATCTGGTGGAGGCAAACCAGTATTAAAACCCACTGGGGAATGGCTGACAGCAATCAAATTTCAAATGGTGCTGCAGACAAAACCACGACACACCTTTCTTCTGAGGACTCAGATCAACCCCAGGAGCAGCCCTAGCTTCTGTTGCCCACAAAGCACCCCCTTTCAGCAGAAAGCAGCCAGAAAGAGTCATTGTCCAACACTCCCAAGAGCAGTTACGATCCCCACTCCTTAGGGGGAAATAGTGTAGGAATTAAAAAGAAATTATTTAAGCAGATAGGGTAAAGAAGTCCTCAGTAAGGTTTCCCTTTTAATAAAAAGTAGTCCCCAAATCCTTTCTTTTCTAATAAAGACCAGCCTCTAAGATCGAGCTGCAGACATAGATAAGAAAGTTGAAAGCTTGCATGGTGGCAGCTGTGCCAGCAGGAAAAGGCTATCTGGGAGCTAGGCATATCCAACATGGTGGCCCCATCTTTCCTTTTCCTTGCCAATCATGTGTGCAGAAGGGAGCAGACAACATGGAGCTACCAAGTAGTGAACACATTTGCATAATCAAAAGATTAGGGTGGGGCGGCCAGGTTCTTTGTGTGCTATGAAAACATCACACCTGGTCCAACCAATCTTTGGGCCCTGTGTAAATCAGACATTGCCTCCTCAAGTCAGTCTGTAGAACCCTATGCACTCCACCACAAAACTGGAAGACCCACTTGGGTGCCCCTCTCTTTCTGCAGGAAGGAGGGCTATTCTGTTTTCTCTTCCTTTTTCCTATTAAACCTCCACTCTTAAACTCACTCCTTGTGTAGTTCATGTCCTTGATTTCCTTGGCATGAGACAACAAACCTTGGCTATTACCTCATATGAACCATGCCGCTTGAATATCACAGCCCATTTTATCCCTTCAATGGAAACCATGTTATGTGGACTATTAGTGATTATAGATGGGTGACTACCAGATGAAAAAATAAGATATTTGATAATATCAGACTACTAGCTTTTTTCTGCCTTTGCTCCATTTTGACCTTAAGATGTTCATCAACCCATTTTTTTCCAAGCAAAGTACCCAACCTTTGGACGTGCTATAATCTTTCACTAAAATCTGGCATTAAAAAATTTAATGGGTATTTGGAGCTCCATGTATTGATTACAGTTTTTAAATTTGAAATAAATAACTAGCATCCTGTGAATACCAAAAATTGTTTCCTTTCGACATTTAATTTACCCTGTTTAAAATGAGAGATGTAAAGTGGTGGTTTGTCAGTGACTTAGCCTTTTTGTTTTAAAGTATCAAGAACTTGGAAAAGTATGATGAAAGAACTCTTTTTGATGAAGGAAGTCAACTTAAAAAAGAAATCACTGTTTTCCAAAGTAAAACTGTCAGAGACTGTAAGTAATGCATATTTAATCTTAATAACTCAGGATTGATGTAAGCACTGGAATATTTTATTTGCAAAAATGTTATCAAAATTACTTAAATTTCTTTTTTTTGAAACAGCTGCAGCAAGAGTTGGCACTTAACGCATTTGTCTCTTCAATGTCTGTTATTCTGATGACTGAAGAAAAAACCTGAACCTCTGTTATGTGATACAAGCATAACTTCAGTTACACGAAACCACATATGTTAGACCTTGTTTCTGCAATCTGTTGAATGAACCCTAGACAGTTCTAAGAGAAAGCAGCAATTGCACAGTTATATACTTGGTCAGTTAAATTTCAACATTAAAAATAGTTTAGTTTTAGGTTTGGCCACTGTGGATCTGTATCAGTTCCAAAACTGTAGAAAGCATGGACATGGGAAAGTACATTTGTCTCTAAGAAGACAAAACTTATTTTATCTGTGCATTCTTCTTTATTTATCAGTAGGTTTAAGAAGCAATTCCAATGAAAGTATGACTTCAAAAAATAGATATACTCTATGGCCTTATCAAATTTTTTACTAGCACCTTAACATCTGTGTTTTTGAAAAAGTTAAACTAATAAATAATTAAGACAACTGTGCAAGATATATTAACATCAGCGTTGAGCCACTGACTTGTGAGTATATTATTTCCACAAAGACATCAATTGCCATGTAGTTTGTTTTGGTCCACCATTCAATGATACCTCCCCTTAGCATTGATTGAAATTATTTTGTTACCATTTATATATGCTTACCATTATTTCACATCTGTGGCAAGGTAAATTATGTAGAGTGCTTTGTTCAAGTTTAATATTTGTGGAGCATGTGGAAATTTAAGTATACATGCATCTGAAAACTTGAATGATGAATTCTCCTACCTTTCCTTTTGTAATGTGCAGTTTTTATATGTAACAGCATACAAAATGTTCATTTCCAAATGCTTTATTTAGTAAATATATAAATCAGAATGTATTTGGAGTAAGTCAGTTAAATGTATTTTTTTGGCTGAGTTTCTGAAATTCCATTCATGAATCATTCAAAACACAATACTCCCATTGGGAGAGTAGACGAGGGACTTCCTCTCATTTTTCCTTGTGCTTTTCATTTTAATTGGCCCCTATGTACCATTCTTACCTTTTCAAGATTTTCCAAGCTCAAGAAAAAAAGCAAGTTCATTCACATTCTGTTTTTCTGCCTCCAATCACTTATACAGGAATAAGTGGGTCCTTATAGGGAGCATCTAATTCCTAAAGTTGCATTTTCATAAAGGATTTTCCTTTTACCCAATGCATGTGTTGGTATATAAGTCTAAGTACTCCTTCAAGTTTTTAAGAAGATCCTTATTTGAGACGTCTTTCAGTAGTTACAGAGGCAAAATAAGCACTGCTGAGGTCCATGTGAGAGTTCTATTATACATACTGGCCTATCTAACTATAAAGTGGAAGGACGATAATTAGGTCACAATGTACTTAATGTGGAGCAGTTGATATTTATGCTACCCCTTAGTACTTCGAATAAGTAACTGTGTGCTTGAAGTCCCTTTGGCAGATATTCTGAAGGGAAGAAAGTCTTTGCCCTTAAAAGTTATTAGGGGTGTGTATATGTGTATGTGTGTGTATAAATGTGTATATATATGTGTGTGTGTATGTATATGTGTGTGTCTCTGTGTATATATGTGTATATATGCATATACATGTATGCATACATATCTGTGTATATATGCATATACATATATACATATATGTGTAGATCGATGCACAAACACATATATGTGACTTTTGTTTTTAGAATTGTTTTTAGTTCACAACAAATTAATCTGAAGGTCTAGAGATTTCTCATTTACCACCTGTTCTCCCACCATGCTGTTCTCTACTATTCATATCCCCTGCCACAGTGGTGCCTTTCTTACACTCCATGAACTTACATCAACAGATCATTGTCACCCCAAGTACATAGATTATTTTAGGGTGCACTCTTGGTTACTATTTTTTTAGTGACTATTTTTCTCACATCACCTGTGCTATAGCCCCATATTTTACTTTTCATAAAGATAACATTTAATTTATTCTTTTTTGTGACCATTAAATTTTAGGTTCGAATACCAGAAATAAGTCACACTAAAAGAAATGTAAAGATTCACTTTTCTCCTGAAAATGGTAAGACAAATAACTTTTATTTACATACATATGCTTGAAAAATTGTAGTTAGTGCTTTTAAATTCTAGATTGAAGCACATATTTTCTTTTGTTCCATAATAAACACTTGCTTTGAAGAATGGCTGATATCAAGAGCATCATGTCTCCTAATGTTGTCCCACTCGACAGCTGAATATTGAAATGTACAGTCACAAAGCACTAAATATATCCTTAAAGCAATAATGCATTGAACAAAATTTAGAGGTCACATGCAAAGACAGCTCCCAAGAAAGTTGCCTACAGCCTAGTGGCAAGTCCTTTCCTTTAGCAACTGAAACCCAGGAGAAGCAGAGTCTCTTGCCTCTGCCTCTTGGAGAGGGGTTCTCCTGATACCAGAGGGAAATGGCCATCTCATCTCCCTGATGTTAGTTAAAATTTCATTTTAGATTGATAGGTTCATATCTTTGTGAAGATATCTAAATTAAGGTGATCCAGTCAAATCACAAAATACTCTACTCGCTCCTTAGGAGGAACTTAGCTCTTCCCTGATTTCTGTGCACACACCTAATTTATTGCACGCACAGTACAAAAGCTCTGAGATGTGAAACTGAACCAGAACCAGACAGCACATTGCATTCTTATCCAGGCAAATCGAGGCTCGCTCAGCACTGCTCATCCAAAGTACACTGAAATCAATTCTTATTTATTTGTAAAACAGACAGTGATCGTCACTGTTGGTATCTGTGTCCGAGGGTTACTGTGAGTGACAGAGGAAACAATGATGGTGAGAAGGTTAGACACATGGTACATGTTGAATTAATGTTAACTGTTAGTTACCAATACCTTCATGATTTTCATTCATATATATTAGTTGCAAATGTGTATGGGATAAATGTGATATTTTGATACATGAATATGGAAGGACATATGAGGACAGTTAGGAATATGAGGACAGTTAGGATATTATCACCTCAAACTTTTATCATTTTTTTTGTGTGTGTGTTGAGAACATTGCAAGTCTCTTCTAGATATTTTGAAATACAGGATAACTAGAGTTACTCAACTGTGCTATTGAACACTAGAACTTATTTCTTCTCTCTAACTGTATGTTTGTACCCATTGTCCAGGATTTCTTTTTCCGGGTCATCCCTGCTGCTGTTTCCAGCTCCTGGTAGCTACCATTCTACTCACTACCTCCCTGAGATCAATTGTGTCCGGGAATAAATAGCAATTAAGTGGTAAAAATTGACTAGTTGATAGTTAATAATCGTGACCGGTCTATCCTTTGTCTGCTACACTTTCTTTCATCTATGTGTGGCAAGTGCCTACTTAATCTTTGAAGATTTGTGTCAAAGACCACCTTATTCTTCACCTCTTCTGGAATCTGTTGGTTCTCAAACAAAATTGTGTCCCTTTTCCTCTCTTTTAGTGGTTCTGTACTTCTCAAACCCCATATTGTGGCTGTTATTTACTTAACTGTTACCCCTGAGAGTAAAAATTTTATCATAGTCCTAGTTATATTTTTGGAGCCTGGTGTGTTCCCAGCAATACAGAAGGTGCACAATACACGTGTACTAAATAATTGAAATAATAAATGCTGGCCTGGCGCGGTGGCTCACTCACATCTGTAATCCCTGCACTTTGGGAGGCCGAGGTGGGTGGATCACAAGGTCAGGAGTTCGAGACCATCCTGGCCAACATGGTGAAACCCCGTGTCTACTAAAAATACAAAAATTAGCGAGGCATGGTGGCAGGTGCTTATAGTCCCAGCTACTCGGGAGGCTGAGGCAGGAGAATCACTGGAAACTGGAAGGCGGAGGTTGCAGTGAGCTGAGATTGCACCATTGCACTCCAGCCTGGGCGACAAGAGCAAAACTCCATCTCAACAACAACAACAAAAAAAAAAAAAGAAAAGAAAAGAAAAAGAAATAATAAATGCTGAATGACAGCAATTCTCCAAATTATGTGTTTATGCAAACACAAGAATTAACTGTATTTGCCTAATTCAAACATTATTTTGAAATGTATTCTAACTTCCCATTTTCCATGAATTAACCAGACATCCTTTGTTGTTAGATTTTCACTAATTAAGCAGTTAAATATCTTTTGCCATATGTCATTTTAAAAGAGCACATGGAAAAAAATCAGACGGCTTAGGTAGTTCACGTCTCTTGAGCTCACGATTTTAAGGAGTGAAGTTCACCCCGCCACTTGCCTACCTGTCTCAGTACTCACACAACACTTGCATCGATGTCCTGCTAATGTACATGAAATCAAATATTCATACCTGCTTTGAAGTGTTCCCTAGTCAACAAACAGATCACTTGGTTATCATTATCTTCCGTCCAGGATCAAGACAAAATAAGTGCCAGAGAAAGATGTCCTATAGAGATTCTCACAATGTACTAGTTACACATAAACAAATTAATTACTGGAGCACACATTCCTACCTTTTAGAAAGTGAAGATTTGTTAATAGGAGTTGAGAGTGAAGAAAATCAATTCTTGTTGAACTGATAAATGTCCCTTCTAGATAGTTGACATTTCCATTAAAACATAAAGTTACCATTTTACTTTATCTGTCAGCTACTTATTTCCTGCATGAGCTATTCTTACTTTTAAAATTATATCTTTTGGTCATTTGCCAAGTGCTTGGCTTCTGGGTACACAAGGAATAAATTATTCAGTAAAAAACATCTCAGATCCTTGCACCTATTTTTGATCAGGTACACCTGTAAATCTTTAAAAGCCTATAAAGAAATACCTAACTAGTACATTGGACACAAGACACAAAAAAATCTCACATATTACAACAGTAACTGAAGTACTAAATGTTTACTCAACTTAGAAAATTTCAACCATTAAGGGGAAAAATCCTTTAACAAAGGCTTAAAATTCTACTAGGTGGTAACCACTGTTAGCACACACATGCATTTTCCTCTTCATATTTGGGAAACTGATGGTCATGTTTCCTTTTTAGGTTGGAAGAAGGAATTCTCCATTAAGAGAAAGGAAGGAAAACATAGGAAAAATAATCACTCTTTGAAGGCTTCTATTGTCCAAATCATGAGGAAGAGCTTGTAGTTCTTAGTTGCACAAACGTGCTTTAGTTGTTGTTCTGTAGGATCCTGGGCGGGGTCACCTGTTTCACGATAGCTGTGTCCTCAGACCCAGTGTAGGAGAAAGGTAAAAGATGTTGACTGGATAATGTGTTACATTGCTAATTCATACCTCTCTAAGCCTCTCTTGAAGCCACTGCAGGGAAAATTCCTCCATCTTTTCTTCGTTCTGTCACTTGCATATTGGGAGCCTTTCCTGCTGCCCTTGTTATGTTGCTTTGGTTTGTTTTACAGCATGAATTTTTTCCATTACATATGTCTGTATTTCCAGGGTCTAGCACACGACTGTGATCAATAAATATCAAATGAATGAATGAATGCATGAATGAGTGAACACAAGTTTCAGATGTCCTTCACAGCCTTTTCTCATTGAAGTAATGCTTGTTCTTTGCCTCTTCAAAAGAGGTGCAACTCATTGAGAATAGGGTTGCCAAGTGTTGCAAAACTAAGCATAGTCTTACAAAACTAAACATAGATGTGCCATATGATCTAACAATTGCACTCTTTGGTAATTACCCAAAAGATTTGAAAACTTATTTCCACACAAAAACTTGTATGTCAATGTTGAAGCAGCTTTATCTATCATTACCAAAATTTGGAAGCAACTAAGATGTCCTTCAATGGGCGAGTGCCTAAACAAATTGTGGTACATTCATACAATGGAATACCATTCAGCAATTGTAAGAAATGATCTAGCAAGCCATGAAATGATCAGAAGGAACCTGAAATGCATATTGCCAAAAGAAAAAAACCAATCTGAAAAGGCTGCATGCTGTATGATTCCTGCTATATAGATGACATTATGGAAAAGGCAAAAGTACGGTGACAGTAAGATGATTAATGTTTACAGGGGTTGGGAGCAGGAAAGGATTAATTGGTGGCACACAGACGATTTTTCAGGACAGTCCAAATACTGTGTGATACTATAAAGGTGGATACTCATCATTATACATTCGTCAATGTGAACCCTAATGTAAACTATGGACTTTAGGTTATAACGGTGTATCAGTATTGGCTCATCAATGGTAACAAACGTACCAGTCTGATGTGGAATATTGAAAGTGTGCATGTGGGTTTGTTGAGGAAGGGGATACCAGAGAACCTTGTGTACTTACAGTTCAATTTTGCTGTGAATCTAAACCCATTCTAAAAAATAAAATCGACCCAAAAATTACGAGGTACCCAAATAAATGTGAATTTCAGATATACAACAAATACTTCTTTAGTGTAAGTGTGTCCCATGCAGTCTCTGGGACATGATTATACAAAAAAAGTTTCATTGTTTACCTGAAATTCACATTAAACTGAGAGTTCTCTATTTTATCTGGCAGCCCTACTTGAGAGAAGACATCTGATCTTATTACACCTTCTTGGTGTTCACCACAGTGTCAGGGGAGATGTTGGGGACTTGGGCTTTGCTTCTTGGAGAGCTGCATCGGATGACTTCAGGAGTACTTCTTCCAGCTCAAGACACCACACTATTGAAAAAACCTGGATGAACTGAACACACTTTGAGGAGAGTGATGAGAAATGCAACTCAAAACCAAGTTGCAGGATGTGTGGTTGAAGATGCTGAAGTTATTTAATCTGGAGAAGAGATGATCCAGGAGTAATGGGAATGTTGTTCCTAAGGAACCTTTTTTATAAAGATTCATAAAATCATTTTCTCAAGCTCCAAGTGGATAACATCAGTGCCAATGAGTGAAAGCCACAGCAAAGCCTATTTCAGCTGGCCAGAGGAATTGTTTTCTAACAACGAGAGTCATTCAACGATGGAAGGGGCTGCTTTGAAAGGTGGTGCCGTTCTCTATCCTGGGGGTATTTGTACATAAGCTGGGTGATCCCATGGCAAGGGTGCTGATGTGAGCATTGCTATATGAATATGTAGACTGACTGGTGACACGTGTGTGCGTGCATGCACACAAAAGAACTTTAACATAGTACTGACCTTTTCATTCATTTTTATTGAGATATTGCACGTAGTCCAAAATTCACCACTTTATAACTATTCACTAGTTTTTAGTATATTCACAAGGGCGTACAAGTATCACCATCACCACTATCTAATTCCAGAACATCTCTGTCACCTCGAAAAGAAAGCCCATTAATAATCACCCTCCAATCTTCCATTCTCCCAGCCCCTGGCAACCACTAATCTTTGGATTCTGTCTCTGTGGATTTAGGACTGGTAAATATTTAAAGTCTCCTTGAACTTGGGATTCTCTGTTTCTATAAAGTGGCCCTTGGATTCTACCACCCAAACACAAGCAGGTCATTCCCAAAGACAAAGGAATCTCAGCACACTGGAATCAATGTTAAACTCAGACCCTCAAGAAGTTAGAATCCACCATCTTTAAATCCCACATTCTTATGGTGGCAGTGTCTGTTCAAATAATAGATTTTTTTTTTCGTTCCATATAAACATGCACTGGTGAGCCTGAGACTTAAAGGAAATCCCATGAAGTCAAAATAGTGAAAACTACATTTTACTTTGTCAACCTAAATAACAGAGAGTCTCTCCAAAAGAAAAGATGTTTATTTGTGAACAGAGCATTGCAATGGAAACACACATGCCATAGTAAACTATATGCATATTCAGGGAGGTAAAAGAAGACAAAGGTTTTTAAAGGGAAAAATGAGGAGGAGGATGTAATTGTTTTGAAATAATTATCTCTGGCTACAAAAGTCAGTAAAAAAGGTGACACCAGTCCGAGTTTGAACAGGGAGTTGTTTGGCAGATGTCCTTATAGAAGTATTTTTTGTGTAAGGTTGTGATAACATTTGTGCAAGGTTGTGGTTTTTGCAGCCTTTTGTGATAGTTTTTGTTATCAGACCTACAAGCATGCAAACCGTCTCCATGGTTTTCCCTGGTTCTGTTTGCCAGGATTTTCTTAACGTTAGTGATCCCCATTTCATTCTCACAACTTTCACAAATTGTAGCCTCGTTTGTGTCTACAATAAACCTTCATTTTTTTTTTTCTTTCCGAGTATTCTGCAGTTACAAATGGGGTAAAGTTGCTCCCTAGGGTTTTTAAATTTTCATTTCTTTTTTTCCTTAGTAACTTGTGATTCTGAAGAGAGGAACTAGGAAATTACAACCTTCTTTGCAATAAAACTCGACATAGCGTGATTAGAAAAACTGTCCTTGGGCAAAATAGTGATGAAGACATGAATGGGTTCTCGCTTGTTCCATCAGGACAGCTGGTAAACTCCCACACCTTTGCTTCTAGGCTTTCTTTTGGTGGGGCATGAAAAGCTCAGCTCCAATAAATCATCATCTAGCCTCAGACATTCATGATCAGATATGTTTTATGAGAGGAGCATATTCAGGATCGGATGAAGACATCTGCTTTTTATTCTCCATGTATCACATCTGGGTTATACTTTGCAAAAGTATAGAAATGTTATCATTAAAAACGAATTTGAGTTCAATTGTGGCAAGAGCCACAGCTGAAAACATGACAGGTTGACAGTCGGCTGAGAAAGCTGGGGCTTTTATTTATTTATTTTAAAGCTATGGCTAGGAGAGGGCTTAGGGGCCAAAGGAAAATACTCTACAGTGAGACTTGAACACTTTACTTAACCATGATCCTGCTCCCGGGTCTGGTCAGGGGACTTTGTGGGTATTTTGAGTGAGGGGGATGTTCACATGCTGTGGATGTGTAAGGAAGGCTCTTGCTGATGAAATACAGTGTGGTATTGACTTGATGAGCCCACTCTTTTTTCTTAAGGAAATGCCTTTGTATTCAGTGTATTTGAGGACAAGTAGTGACTCATACACCTGGAGCAATATGAGGATCTCATAGAATCAACCCCTTTACCTCATACATCCCTAGTGGATGCTCCACAAGAGTTCTGGGGCTTCTCAGGGAAGGAAGCCATCCTCACTGGGTTCCCAAGAATTCTGGACAGAAATAGAGTCATCATTCAGCATTCCTCAGACTGCACTTGCACCCACTTCCTTGTGACCACAAGTCCTGTAGCACTAGATCCTGACCATTTGCATCCCCGTTGTTCCTATTGAAAGGATCTCTGATGTTAGAATCACAGACTTCTGTTTAAGAACTGATTCAGCAGATCCTGAATTCCAGTGAAACAGCTGACGCCAACCAGTTCGAAGACCCCCACAGAGAAACCCAATAAGCGTGAGAACACAGCTTCTTCATCTCCCTGGCCCATGACTTCACCCTGCACTCTTCTACCAATCAGTGATCTCCACGCTTCACTCCAAAACCCGTGAAGCCCCTAGCCCCTTCCATGGAGAGATGGATTTAAGGTTTCCTCTCATCTCCTCATTTGGAAGCTCCATGATTAAACCTCTTTCTCTGCTGCAACCCGGTGTCTCGGGGCAGTGACTTGCCACATGCATGGTGCAATGGAGTTACTACGATTACAGGAGAACCTTGACCTACAGAAATGTGGAAAATGTTTACCAACCTTTTAGGAACAGCAAAAGAGACTTGTGGCCACATCACTGGGGGGAGGTCCTGTACAACCGTGTCCTCCCAAGTTGGCCTGGCAGCAGAGCATCCTTGCAGGCACTGGGGTCAGTTAACAGAGGAGGATGCGGAAGCATAGGTGAAACCAAGCCAAGTGGCCATACCACCCCTAAACAACAGTGTGGCAGCCCCTGCTAGCTTTGCTTGCCACTATCTCATGGATTTGGTCAGTAAGGAGGTGATGAGCCAAGATGGATTCTGAGAGTGTATGACTTACACAGACAACAAAAGTATAGTCAGTATGGTGCCAGCTCCCCAAGGCTCAAGTCCCACCTGGCAATACCAAACCAGGGGGGCCAGGTGACAGATGCCGTGAGCTAGGGGTAGCCCCTCTGCTGAGGTCCTATCTCTAACCTACAGCCAGGCAGCTTTATAGAGACACACAGAAGCCTGAAGCTGTATCCTAAAGGGGCAAGATGTAGAAGGGCCTGTATTCCTCTCAAAGTAGAGAGATAGATGGAGAAGGGCCGAGAGCCTGTCTTCCCAAGGTGGGGTTGGGGAAATGCCTTTTAGCTGCTCCTTACCAGGTTATCTTCTCTGGTTCCAGAAGAAATTGCGGGGTATCCCACCATGACATGGGGCAGAATGTGGTCAACCTTTGCCTGTGTGGCCCATTTGGTGCTGGGCATGGTGGCACCTTTTGGCCTACGAACAATTGATCAGTGCCAGAGGAGGGAATCTGTGCCTCAAAAACCCATGCTACACAGCATGAGTCCTCTTTGATCCAGCAGAAGCTCTTGCAATGGTAGCCCAACAAGCAACTTGTGAAGCCAGCCTTTGGAAGGGCCAGTTTAAGATCACATGGGGTTGTATGCTAATGAAATGATGGAGCACAAGTCATTATTGAATCTTGGTTCTTTTAGCTACTCATTCAAGCCTGCTGATTATACCCTGGGCAATAGGATAGAATCATCCAAGTTTGTCTTCTGTGTCCTCCGTCTTCTGCTCTGTAGTCCTGTGTGCAAGATGGCACAATAATCCAAGTTTGTCTCTGTCCCTGCTCTGTAGTCTTGCATCTGTTTCACTGTTTGTCCATTAAACACCAGGACCTTTAAGAAGTAGGCCCAAAACCTTATGGGAATGACCTTCCCCACAGAGGTCTGAGTTCTGAGTGCTTCTTTGTCTCTATTGAACATCAATCACCGTTACCTGTTCCAAGACACTGTTGAGAAGCCAATAACAAGAGATGTGGTTACAGCAGGTTTGCCTGCCCAGGTATCCTGAGAACTCCCTGGAAATTCCCCCCTCTTATGATTCACAGCATGTCTGTCTGCACGACACCTTCATCCTTAGCATTTTTGTGTTGCAAACCAGGGAGATCTTTCTTAATTCATGTGCTCATGGGTTGCCAGAATTCTTGTGCTATCTTGTATTGTAATGTGTAACATATAGCCATCCTGTGCATAATGTTTTAATACTTTCAGTCCATTCTTTTCATCATTAAATAAGCATTTATCGGGTAACTGTTACATTCCAGGCATTGAACTGAATGATAAGGACACAGAGATAAATTTAATGTGTCTCTTTGTATCATTAAAAGCTCATGATAAATTACTTTGCCATATACAACTGCCATTATGCTGTACATCAGATTATAGCTCTTGTCCACACGTGGTGATTGATGATGCAGCTAGCTCTCTTCTAATAATGAAGAAAACCTATAAAATGAGAGTACTTCTGTTGAACTTATTGAGCTGCAAAATTATTTGGTTTTATTATGTGGTGGGACAAGAACTTAATGCCCATTGTGTTGATTCTGACCTGACTTTCCAGACAACTTAAAAACCAGAAGAAATATAAAAATCTTTCAAGATCTGCCAGGAAAACTACTCTGAGTATTTAAAAGAGGAAATGCAATTCAGGAAGTGATGAAAGAGCAAACTCCGGAAGCTACTAAGACCCCTAGAGGGAGGATCCTAGGTGGGAGGCAGTTACTAGCAAGCTCAAGGTGGCACCACCTGGTGGAAGCTGAAACCCAAACAGGCATATCCAGAGATGCTGGAAACGCACAAAGCACACAAACACCCGGAGACACCTGCCACTGCCTCCCACTGGCCCAACCAGCTGGGTGCCTGCTTGGAAGAGAGCCTGAGGCCAGAGCTTGAAGATGTAGCCCAGGAACAGTGAGGGCAGGTACAAGGAAAGTAGCGGATGGACAGAGATGTGTGCTCTCACAGGGACATAATAAACAATAAGCATTAAATATTACTTATAATAAGATTTTATGCTATTTTTATATTTTACATAATGATACCTTCATTCTACATTTGTTGTTGTTGTTGTTGTTGTTGTTGTTGAGTCCCATGGCAGGAAGGAAAACTAAAGCCAGAGCAAGAAGAGCCAGCATGTCCAGGATGAGGGTCAGTTTCCAGGTTGAAAGATTTAGGTCAGGGGGAGGTTTTACTAAGGTTTCATTGGAGCAAGTTTTCAACAGCGGTAAGGTGTTAGTTGTGCAAAACTTCCCCCCGGTGTTTTTCAGGCAGAGGAAACAATAAGAACGCATATCCTAAAGGGAAGCAGGCTAGAAATGTTCCAAAATTTGCAATAAAACAGAAAGAAAAACATGCAAACTGAGAGCAGAATCACTTAAAGTCAGAAAGGAGAGGATGCCCCGGACTCCACACCAAGGAGAGAAGCAGGCAGCTGAAAAGTAGACTCTTCCTTCAGTCGGGCCCTAAGTGTGTAAATCACATCAAAGCAACAACAAGATGCATTTATTATAAAATAGTATTTGATCTGTAAACGTGAATAATTCATTCATTATTCAGTAAAGACTTAATGAATGTTTGTTGTGTGTCAATAGTGGCAAATTTGGTAGACAAAGCTCCGACTCCATGGAGCTTACATTCTACTTGGAGAGATACAGAACACTCAAGTAAATAAAATAAGCAAGTGAATGTAAAAATAAATAATACAACTTGAGGGAGAGGGAAGCGTTAGGAAGAAAACTGAAGGGGAATAAGGGTTTAGTGAGTGATGGGGTAGAGGGTATATATAGATGGAGAAATCAGAGGGTCTTCACATAAACACCTTTCTCCGCTTATGATAATCCATTTTATTTTAAAATTTGTTTTCATCAATATCTAATAGGTGTACATATATGTGATAATGCAATGCATCCACTTATATATTTTATTGCTATACAATGGCTATTATATAACTTTTATATATGATCTATTTTTTATTTTAGTTATATAGAGCTAGAAATTAAAATCTACTTAAATACTGTATTTTAAGTACTGTTTAATCCCATTCAACATGCACATTGATACTCATAAAGGCTATGTCTGTTTCTGTAAGATGTTGTAGAAGTGTTTTGCTCTTGGTGAAGAATGAGGCGGTGATGTTTGAGCAGAGACTGGAGGACCTAGGAAGATTGGTGTGAAAATGTATTTGGCATAGGGAAGAGCATTTGCTAATCTTCTGAAGAAGGCATAAGCTTCAGTGCCACAAGAAATTCCACTGGGGTTACAGTGGGCAGAGGAGTGGGTGAGACTAGATCCAAGAAAGGCAATGCAGATGAGAAAGGGTTGAGCAGGCCAGGCAGAAGAGGTTGGTTCTCATCTCTGAAGGAAGGGATATCACGAGGGGGTGGAGGACAGGGTAGGCTGTCATGTTTTGTACTTTACAAGCTCACTCAGCAGAGCATGGTGGCCTGCACCTGCAGTCCCAGTACTTTGGGAGGCTGAGGTGGGAGGATGACTTGAGCCCAGGAGTTCAACTCCATCCTGGATGATATAGTGAGATCCCATCTCTAAAATTAAAAAGTAAAAAATAAAAAAAGCTGCCGCTGGCCAACATTGGCAAATAGTGTAGAGGGCAAGTGTGGAAGGAAGGGGTGCCTTAAGTGATGATGGAAGGACAAATGGAAAACAAATAAAGCACATAAAATATGAGCATATATTTATAAGAGATAATGCGATATTTAGTTATTCTTAAAAAATACAACATACAGAAACACACACACACACACACACACACACACCTGTTTGTTAAAATGTCCTATCAATTTATGGCGGCAAAAATAGTGAATAGCGTTCTAAGAGCAGAGCTTGTTAATGTAGCAACATTGGTCATGGTCAAAAAACTAAATATATTCTAAGCCATCTACTGCACTTCATAAATACTATAAAGAAAGATCTCACATTTTGCAGTTATAAGCCGCACATTATAGTAATCTCTTAAAAAGCACCACGCATTTTATCTTATTCATTCCTAGTGGGTCATGTTAATGTGCGTGCTAGTCTTAGAAACCCAGCTAGTAATAATCTACCAACGTCTTTATGTCACCGGTTTTATGACTTCATTAGAAACCAAAAATCTCTTTTTTACTGACATTTCATGTTTCCTAGACTGGTCATTTAGCATGAAAAATAAAAATCAATACAGTTAGTCAATGTAATTTTAAAGTCTGAGATGATGGTTCTAGAATTGCTTTTAATATATCTCCTAGAAATCCTGTAATACTGGAAATAAATATTGGTCACACACATTTAGAATGCAGAAAGAAAACCCAGCCTGGTTGTAAGTCGGTATGGCAGGAGTCGTGATCTTGACTGGGTGCAGCAGAGTTGAGGAGCATTTCAGCACCTTAGTAGAAATCATGGACTCAGTTTAAGGATCTTGAAGGCAATTGACCACTTAATTCATTTTCTTAGCTTTACTCTACAGAACTATTTGTTCCATTCTTCATCCAAAATGCGGTTTTAACATCACATGAGAAAAAGGTGGGTTATTTTCTCTCATGTTCTCTTTTGTCGTCACGAAAAGAACGAGTATAGGCAAATTAGCTGGTCCGCAGAACAAAGCAAACCAAGTGTCAGTTTAAAAGAGACCTACTCTGAGTGCATGCTACCATGTCTCACACTTAGCACACAGAATAAGGATTGGGGTGCTTCAGCCTCATAACCAACCTATGAGTTGTGAGCTAGAGCTGCCTATTTCACAAGACCTATATTTATTTATTTATTTATTTATTTATTTATTTATTTATTTATTTTTAATTTAATTTTATTTTATTTTTTGAGACATGGTCTCTGTTGCTCAGGCTGAAGTACAGTGGTGTGATCATAGCTCACTGTAGCCTCAACCTCCTGTGCTGACAAGATCTTCTCACATCAGTTTTGTGAGTATCTGGGACCACAGGCACCTGCCACTATGCCCAGCCAATCTTTGTATTTTTTTTGTAGAGACTTCGTTGCCCAGGCTGGTCTCAAACTCCTGGGCTCAGGTGATTCTCCCGCCTCAGCTTCTGAAAGCACTGGTATTACAGGCCTGAGCCACCGTGACTGGCCGAAACACCTGCTGTTTACATATATTAACATCATTGAAATTGAAGTGTATCTCACAGCATAATCAACAGTGTCTTACAGTCACTCTTGGCCAGACAGCAAGCAGGATGGTCATCTTTACCTGCACATGCATGTGCTGGGCCTGGCCATAGTCAGTTCAAATGAGTTTTGTGAGCTGTTGCTCCTACGTGTGGCAATTCTGTATGCCCAGCAGATGCCATTGACAGCAGAAGGAATTGTCACCTCTCTGAAAATCAAAGAAATCTATTTCAAACTATGGGAAGCTATTGTAGCTGACTCAAGCATCTCCCAGAGCTGTCGTGAAGGCCTCAGACTTCAATTTGTAAGAAACGTCAGGCTGATTTCTAATACACATTTCCTAACTTCCAGGGGTAGTTGATTGAATTGATGAGGAAAACAAAAACAAAACAAAACAAAAAATACTATGTGTTTAATCACACAAGCAAGCCTCTGCAGATCACTTGAAAGCAGAAATAAAAGTGCTGAGCAGATGTACTGTCTACCCCCACATTTCCCTCCCTACCTCAACCTCCAGCCAACCTCAGCTGCTTTAGACAGGAAGGCTAGGGCTAAGGTCTCTCTGCCACCAGGCTGAATTGAGTACCATGTGCATTTCTGCGATTGTGCTGGAGAACTTTCTGCAGAGAAGTGATTCAAATTATTACGGCTTTGTTGAATACAGGCTCCCGAGTCACCATCCTACCGGGTTCCGTGTGGTGAGTGAACATTCAAGTTCAGCTAATTTTGGGGAATAAGGTTCCTTATGACATGTGGAATGCCCTTGTGTGGGTGGGGCCTTTTGGAGGCAATTCAGCACACTGTTTATGCTGCTTCTACTTGTGAATAAGTATTAGAAACTGATGCATTGTAGTCTGTTTCTTGTCCTGTGATTGTCGGGACAGGGGCAGGGGCAGGGACTTCCAATCGTGGAGAACCATAGGTACAGAATTGCTAGTGTTTTGGGGGCCCCACAACACTGACGTCCCTTTTGAGCTATAATCTCTATGACTGGCGATTTGCCAAGTGGAGCTTCTGGCAGAGGACAGCAGCCTCCACCCAGGGGCCTCCTGGGGTCGTGGATTCATGCCTCCCCAAATGTACCTGTCAGGTGCAGCCCTTTGCAAGGCAGCACTTAGCTTGCTACAGGGCTCTTCTCAAAGCTGAACACCTGAGCTGTGGAGGTCTCTTGTTTTCCAGCCTGCTATTACTGCTTTGGGGTGCACCAATGGTGACTACATGACTAACAAGGCAGGAAAGGGCCCAACAAGCCTCAGTTGTCCAGTGGAAATGGAATTTTCAAGAAGGCAGCTCACCTGGCTCTAGGGCATCTCAGCTTTGCATTTTGGCAGTTATTTCTTTTTGGGAAACTTTATTTGCTCCACTCCCACTTGTTGAATTGGGCCTTTGGTTCCCCAAGGTTCCCCTAAGTACCAGGGCCTCGTTCACAGATGGTTTGCCTAAGATGAAACCCGATAGTATCCACTGTGTTGCCATGGATGTTCAACTTCAGCAACGTCCAGGCAAAACCTGGAGTGGGGAGAACTCAAGTCCATTTTCCCAGCTCTGCCCAAGACTCTGTTGATGAACCTTGTTTTATTTTACAGACTTGCAGGGGCTTCTCAGTTGGAAAATTCATACATCACAGCAGCTGACTGGGCCTGTGACATGCCTCTGCAGATAACCCCTTCAAGGGCTCTATTCTGATGAGGCTACCTGGAATAAAGCTGTGTCCCTCAGATTACCCCACTCCTAATGGGGCCAGCGATGACCTCAGACCTGAGGTCCCATTTGGGGGCTACTGGAGGTGCCCCCTCCTTGTTCAACATTCATTACTTTAGAACTTCTTGAACACAGTGCCAGGAATGTTTGTCAAATCACTCAAAATGGCATGCTGGTTACAATATGATCCCTGCAGAGCATGAAGAGGACTGCAAGTTCAACATTGAAAAAAAACTTCTTAACATTTTTAGTCACAAATGTTCATAAGTTTGTTAAAAACAGGAGCTCATGCAATAGAAAACGCAAACTGCATAGTCAGAAATAAAGTGTGGAGTGATGGCGATAACTCTGGCTGTTAATAAGTAACCTTCAAGAGGGTGGAGACTTTATGTAGCCTGCTATTATATCACCCTGTCTAGACCAGGGCTTGGAACATAGAAAGAGGCTCAGAGAGTTACTGAGTGAATAAATAATATTGAACTTGCTGCCAGAGAGGTGAAACACAAAATCACTTGGAGAGGGGAGATCAAATTAGAAACAAAGCTATTTAAGCTTACTTTTCTTCCACCATGAAGAGAAAAAGGAGAGTAAGAGCAAACAAATGGAACAAAATAAATGCTTCTCATTGTTCTTCCTGTGGACACCTTTGATAGCTGATAGACGACAAACTGTCAGTAAATTGCAGTTTATTGGGAGGGAGCTCTCGCAGGTGCTATTTCCAGCCTTCCTCTAGTTAGAGAGAGGAAGACCGAAAGGTTTTCATCTCTGTAAGAAGTTCCATTGAGACTATTTAAATCGGAACTGCAAGAAGGCAGGGTTTGGGTGGGGCATGGAGCAGTGGAACAGTAGAAGAAATGGAAAACATCCACATTGGTTAACTTTTCATTTGAAACATCACCCAAAATGTTTTGAATGAAACATTCTGTGCTATGGGTTGTTTAACATCTTTTTAAAAATACTGTGTCATGTGTTGTGTGTGTGTGTGTCTGTGTGCATACGTGTGTGTGTGTGTGTTGTGTTCGTGTTTGTGTGTGTCTCTGTGTGGGTATTGTTATATAATGCTGTTTTAGTTGAAGGATGTGTTTATTTATTTGGTTGGTTCTCCTAGAACTAATAAATGATTTGAAAAACGTGGGATTGGTTATGTCAGTGGTTCTCAACTGGGGAGCAGGGCGATTTTGCCCCACCAGGGTCCCTTTGGCAGTGTCAGAGACACTGTTGGTGGTGTAAGTGGGAAGAGGTTCTACTACCATTTAGTGGTGAAAGGCCAGGGATGTTGCTAAAAATCCCACACACAAGACAGTCTCCAAGACAAAGAGGGATCCTGTCTAAAACTGTCTAAAACGTCAATGGGGTTGATGTTGAGAAACCATGAGTTTCCCATCATTTTAATTCAATTCTCAGGACTTTTCTGAAATCTACTATTTGAATTTAGGAAGAAGTATTCTTCTTGTGGATTTTCTAACCTGGGGGCATCCAAATCACCAAGGTGCTTTAAACAATACTGACCAAAGCCACCCCAGACCAACTAAATGTGGATGTCTCGCAGTAGGGCCTAGGCCTCTGCATTTTAAAATTCCTAATAGTTATTAGCATTGAACGGCACCCATTTAAATGGTATAACGCAGGCCAGGCGCAGTGGCTCACGCCTGTAATCCCAGCACTTTGGGAGGCCGAGGTGGGCCTATCACAAGGTCAGGAGATCGAGACCATCCTGGCTGACACGGTGAAACCCCGTCTCTACTAAAAATACAAAAAATTAGCCGGGTGTGGTGGCGGGCGCCTGTAGTCCCAGCTACTCGGGAGGCTGAGGCAGGAGAATGGGAGCCTGTAGTCCCAGCTACCTGGGAGGCGGAGCTTGCAGTGAGCCCAGATGGTGCCACTGCACTCCAGCCTGGGCAACAAAGCAAGACACTGTCTCAAAAATAAATAAATAAGTAAATAAATAATATAATAAAATAATAAAATAAAATAAAATAAATGATATAACCCAGGAACTCAAAACCACCCACAATTGATTTATCTTATCCACACTAAAAGTATCCACAAATAAAATGATACAATTCTCCAACTTAAACCAGAATTTAACAGCTGTCATTACTCCATAACTTCCTATGTACTTGTTTATATTTTGTAAAAGAAGATTTTATTTCACTTAAAGAAAAATTCCCATTAAAAAAGTTCCTCGTTTCAGAAAGAAAGTTTTGGAATATAATAAAAGTATTTCTGTCTATTGTTTTGACAACTTTGTGGCAACTGTCAATTTCTAAGTCCATTTCTTCATAGTGAATATTTCAGTGACTCATCAGAGAGGCAAGCTAATAATAATAATAGTTCACCTTATGTAGTATTTCATGCTGTTAGTGTGTGAGATTGCAAGTCTAAATCAAAGCCATTATAATTTCTCTGTAATTAGAAACCAGCACATGCCGGGTGAGGTGCTTGTAATCTCAGCACTTTGGAAGACTGAGGCAGGTGAATCACCTGAGGCTGGGAGTTCAAGACCAGCCAGCCAACATGGCAAAATCCCATCTCTACCAAAAAATACAAAAATTAGCCGGGTGTGGTAGCGCCCGCCTACAATCGCTGCTGCTCAGGAGGCTGAGGCAGGAGAATCGCTTGAACCCAGGAGGCGGAGGCTGCAGTGAGCTGAGATCACGCCACTGCACTCCAGCCTGGATGACAGAGCGAGACTGCATCTCAAAAAACAAACAAACAAAGAACAACAACAACAAAACTCAGCACATAAAAATACCTGTGGATTGATAATTTTAAAATAGCTTTTAGAATAATTAGCTGTGATTTGAACTTAAACACTCTGCTTTTTTACTTGAATTCTTACTCACTTCCTTTCACCTTAATTACAGTGGTGCAAGTATTCTCTCTCTCTCTCTCTCTCTCCACCCCCATCTCTTTCTCTCTTTCTTTCTCTCTCTCTCTCCGTCTCTCTCCATGTGCTCAGAACTTTCCTGGAATTAGTTACTAGGTTAGAGATAGAAACAGAAGTTGACTTATCATATTACTGAATAGTCTCCCAATAGCAGTTAAAAAGAACGTTTAACAGGAGTCTCTCCTAAAACTCACCCAAATAATTGGAAAGTAAATGAGTCTTAACAGAGATAAGAGAATACAATTCAATAAAAGTAGCAGAGAAAACCTCAGATGACTGACACAGATAGAGATTTCCCACATATTACTTCCCAATATTGCGTTACTTAAAATTTGCCCAAATTACCTGTCTGCATATTCCAGAGCTCACCAACCCGTAGATATAAGGAAGGATATATTATTGTAGTAACTATTTTTCCGGCTTGTGGTGCCTTTTAAAATCCTCTGAAATCTCCTTGTAGCTCTTCTTTTATACCCACACTTACTCCTATGTGATCTCATTTGGCCCATTTGATTTTGAACATTATGCATATAATGCTGATCCTGAAATCTGTGTCTCCCAGGAGAGTGAAAAGCTATAAAGAAAGGCATTCCCTCCCTGCAGACTGGCACAGTGAGCCCCACAGAAGGCCAGCCCCATTCTTATGCCTTTGTGTCCTCATAGCTTAGCTCCCACATATCAGTGAGAACATACAATGTTTGTTTTTCCATTTCTGAGTTACTTCACTTAGAATAATAGTCTCCAATCTCTTCCAGGGCACTGCAAATGCTGTTAATTCATTGTTCTTTTATGGCTGCATAGTATTCCATCATATATATATATATATCACAGTTTCCTTATCCACTTGTTGATTGATGGGCATTTGGGTTGGTTCCACAATTTTGCAATTGCGAATGGTGCTGCTATAAACATGTGTGTTCAAGTGTCTTTTTCGAATAATGACTTCTTTTCCTCTAGGTAGATACCCAGTAGCAGGATTGCTGGATCAAATGGTAGTTCTACTTTTAGTTTTTTAATGAATCTCTACACTGTTTTCCATAGCAGCTGTACTAGTTTACATTTCCACCAGCAGTATAGAAGTGTTCCCTGTTCACTGCATCCACGCCAAAGACTGGAAACTTGGGGAGAAGAGCGGGATGGGGGCGAGAGAGAGAAAAAAACTACAAACATGGTGCAGTGTACACTGCTCAGGTGATGGGTGCACCAAAATCCCACTAATCACCACTAAATAACTTACTTATGTAACCAAATACAACCTGTACCCCAATAACTTATGGAAAAATAAAAATAATAATAATAAAAAGAAGACCAGTGTCATTGCAAGCATGGGTTGTTTAAACCACGGAGTTCTCATCTTCTCCTCATGTGTCAATTCCCTGTCTTGGACTCTTTACCTTCTCATTTTTTCTGACAGTGACATATTGTTTCACTAGGTACTTGAGACAGCTCCACAAAAGTCTAGGACTGTTTCATCCCCAAGGCTAACACTTTTCAGTCATCTGAACGCTACCTTTTGGTTCCTTATTATTCCTAAGAGTAACACTCGATTACTAAGCCTTATTCTCCTCTGACTTTCCATCCAGAAAGAAAAGAAAAGAAAACAAACAAACCATTGCTTTCTGACCCATTGTTTTAACAAATGATGCATTTAATATTGCAACAGAAGCTTAGGACCCTGTGTCGCTGCTTAAGTGAACATGTAGTGTCTGACACTGTTATTTTGACTTCATTATATTTTTAAATTTCAGGAACACTGAGTTAGATAAATTATAACTCCTGGTCCATGGCATATTTGCAGCATTATTCCAGGTATAGCCAATTTTACCTATTTAGCTAGCTATTTAATTAGGTATTGTTAATAACATAATGGACACCAGAAAATCCCACTGCCACTAACAAAAGCTAGGCCTTATACAATCAACAAATCCTCCTGTTTTATTCACTATTTTCTTACAGCCTATGCCTAAGATGATCTCTTCTTCCCTTCTTATATAAATTTATTGCACATATTTGTGTTTTTTTTTTCTTTTTTTGAGACAGGGTCTCCCTCTGTTACCCAGGCTGGAGTGCAGTGGCACAATCTCAACTCACTGCAACCTCTGCCTCCTGGGTTTAAGCTATTCTCCTGCCTTAGCCTCCTGAGTAGTTGGTACTTGGCCTCCCAAAGTGCTGGGATTACAGGCATGAGCCACAGCGCCTGCCCTATTGCATATATTTGTTACTAATAAGTATCTTTTTAATTCTAGTTACCTTTAACTTTATAAAAAGATAGCATATCTTACCATGTGTAGTCAGTCTGTTGGCATTTTTTTTTCACATATTATTAACATTTTTGTTGAACATATGCATTTCTGTAGTTAATTTTAACAGCTGTACGATATTTCAGTATGTGAATGTACAAGAGTTTATGCATCTGTTGTCCTATCGATGGACACTTTAATGGTTTCAGGGTTTTGATAATGTGAGCTGTGCTGCTGTAAAGTTGCTTGGTCAAGACTTTGATAATATATATGCGGTAGTTTCAGTTGGGTTGCACCAGGAGTGAAAATGAGGGATTGTCATCTATGTGGGTGGTCGGTTTTTTGGTGGTGATGTCTGACTCTTTTCCAGAGTCATTGCATTAATCGATACTCGCACCAGCAAAGTATCAAAGATGCTTTGAAGCCAGGTGTAGCGGTTCATGCCTGTAGTCCCAGCTACTCGGAAGGCTGAGACAGGAGGATCGCTTAAATCCAGGAGTTTGAGACCAGCATGGGCAATAGTGATAACCCATCTCTAATTTTTTTAAAATAAAAGATGCTGTAGAGCCATACACTTTCCAAGAAGTTAGCATGGTCAGATTTCTAAATTGCAGCTGAATTAGCATGATCAGACTCTTATTAAATTGTTGCCAAAGTTAAAAAATAACATAGGGTGTGGGCTTATTTTATATTTTTTCCAATCAATGATTCTAAACATGTCTTTTAGAAATACGTTTCTTCCTCTGTCCATGCCTATAAGTTTTTCTCTCTCTCTCTCTTTTTTTTTTTTTTTTTTTGATCTGTTTGTGCTCTTTTCATGTGTAGGAATTAATTCCATATTCTTTACTCCAACACTTTGTCCAGTGTATATTGTGAAGGCATTTTCTACCACATTGTAATTAGTCTCTTTTCTTTCTTTAAGATGTCTTTGGTAAACAATATGCCTTAATTTTAATATGACCAAGTGGATTGAAATTTTTTCTCTCTCTCTCTCTTTTTTTTTTTTTTTTTTTTGATGGAGTCTCCCTCCGTCACCAGGCTGGAGTGCAGTGGCACGATCTCGGCTCACTGCAACCTCCACCTCCCTGGTTCAAGCAATTCCCCTGCCTCAGCCTCCCAGATAGCTGGGATTACAGGCACACGCCACCATGCCCGGCTAATTTTTTTTTTTTTTTTTTTTTTTTTTTGTATTTTTAGTGGAGACAGGGTTTCACCATGTTGGCCAGACTATTCTCCAACTCCTGACCTCAGACAATCCTCCCGCCTCAGCCTCCCAAAGTGCTGGGATTACAGGTATGAGCCACTGTGCCCGGCCTGTCTCTTTTTTTTTTTAGTTAACACATTTTGTGCTTTACTTAAGAAATATCTCTCTAATACTAAATTCATCTTTGATCTGGCTGACACCTGATTTGTCTCTCAGGTAATGGTTTGAGGATTTCCTTCCTTGCTTCGCTGGTCCTCTTCAGGCTTTGCTGGAGGATAAGTCATTATTGCCATCTTAAGCTTTGTCTTTGAAGGTGTCTTGCCTATGAGGGAACTTCAGACTGCAGTGTCAACTCTGACTTTGGGAGCAAGTGCTGGGGCGTCCTCCCAGGACAGCCCTTTGGTGCCCCCTGCTGGCAAGTGTAACCAGGACATCCAGCATTAAATCAGCCAAACTACAAATAACATTTTGGGAAGCAGAGAGAATGTGGTCTGATGAATTTTGGGTTTAGGCCTCCATAGTTTCAGATAATGTTTATGCTATTCGTAAACTCTTATATCATACTTTTGAACACCCAGAATAAAAATTACATGTCGAATACAACGATTAAGAAATTGTAAGAAAAAAAGAGGCCGCATAATGAAGAGCGTCGAGTATTTCCAGCCCAGGCAAAGAATTTGTTGAGCACCTATAAGAAATAGCCATCAGCCATAAAAGTGGAGATGGACATGGACATGTAAACAAAGACTTGATAAGGTGTGACGAACACAATAAATATGAACAGCATGAAGAAAATACTCAGGAGATGTCATCTGAGAATGTTAGGAAAGGCTGCCCATAGGACAATAGAGTTACCTAAGGTGGGGACAATTATACATTTCTCAGTGCACCAGGGTTGGCAGGCCAAGAGTAGAGACAGCCATTTCAGGAGAGAGAACAACATCCACCACTGGCATGGGCATGGAGTGACAGCGTGAAGGCGCCAGGTGTTTAGTTATTCGGTAGCGTGGCTGACACTGATGGGTCTGGGGAAAGATGAGCTTTGAGGATGGAAGACATTATAAAGCAACTCTTACTGCATGATAAACAACTGTCACGTCAGCCGGGGGGATCCAGCCATGATTTTTAAACAGGGCAGCAATAATAGCATATCCTAATTTTAGAAAGACGTGATAAGAGCTAACACTTCCGGTGGTGTTCACCGATATTAACTCAGTGAATACTTACGACAACACCACAAAGTTGGTATGTTTTTCCCATTTTCCATTTGAGAACACTGAGCTACAGAGAACATAAATAATATCCCCAAGTCCACACTTCTAAAAGCTTCCACAGGGTCGACTGGGGTTCATACCCAGGCAGTCTTTTGCAGGTTCTGTGGTTTCAGCAGCTTTTATTTAACTGACTGTCTTGGGTACTTTTGCAATAGGCCAGGCACGCTTCCTGCACTGGGCAATGGGGGCTGGGTTCCTGAGGTAGGATTGTGCGTGTGTCTCGCCCTTTGGAAATGCCCAACGGGGGGTTGGTCTTACGTAGCGAAAGCTCAGGGCAGTGGTGGTTGAGAGAGACACGTGCAAAGCTTACAGCTCTGCAGAACAACTAGGGAAAGGCCCAAGGAGTCGCTCATAGACACCGCCTCTTTGCATAGCTGCTTGACCCAAAGCAGAGTCTTCATCGCTGGGAAGGAAACTCAGGGTCTGCGGTGGGCCCTGGTCAAAAATAAATGACCCACACCTGGGCCAGAGCTTCTCACCCAAGTGGACACCGGGCCAGGGCTGGGCAAATGAGATTCGGGTCTATACAGCATAGACAGGAGAAGATAGAGCCCCAGTACTGACTGGGCTCTGTAAGGTAGAGCAAGAGCATCCCCAATTCCTGCCACATGAGCTTCTTTCCCATGCAAAGCCTCCTTGTCCAACTTGCCCTTTGATTCTATCACATGGAACAGAATTATTTCAAGAACAGTGATGAATCCAGAGGGATGCAAAAAGAGGCTCCAGGGAAGAAAACTGGGGAAGAGACATAGGAAAGCTAGGCAAATGTGCTGTTTAGAAACAGGAATTTCAAAGGAAGGAGTCTTGGGAATAAGTCAGTCCCATAAGCTCAACAAGGTAAGAGCAAAACAGTTGGGGAGATTTTGTATCCTCAGCAAGAAGTAATTCCCTGGCATGCTGAGTGGCTTGAAGACCTCTGAGTGGGAAATCTTCTGGTCCAAGATGACAGAAAAGACCCCTATTCTACTTTGAAAAAATGAACAGTGATAATGGGGAAAGGATATAACTGCTTATCTAGAATTCTATTGTAGAAAAAGTATTCTCCAAAAATAAAAATGAAACAAAGACACGGCAATACATCCCCTCAAAAAGAAATCTGAGGCCTGGCGTGGTGGCTCATGCCTGTAATCCCAGCACTTTGGGAGGCTGAGGCAGAAGAATCACTTGAACCCGGGAGACAGAGGTTGCGGTGAGCCGAGATCATGCCATTGCACTCCAGCCTGGGCAAAAAAAGCGAACCTCCATCAAAAAAAGAAAGAAAGAAAGAGAGAGGGAGAGAGAGAGAGCGCGAGCGAGAAGGAAGGAAGGAAGGAAGGAAGGAAGGAAGGAAGGAAGGAAGGAAGGAAGGAAGGAAGGAAGGAAAGAAGGAAATAAATAAATCTGAGAAAATCTGCTTCCAGTAGAACCATACTTTTATATATATATATACACACACACAGTTGCATATATTTAACTTCTTGCAGCAGAAGGAATGATCCCAGATGGAAACATTGAAATGTAAGAAAGAAGAAGCAATGGAAGGGATAGATATTAAATCATAATGAATATTGAGTATATAAAACAAAAATAATAAGGCTTGTAAAATTTAAATTATATAATTAGAATTAAAATGTACAAACTGACAAATAAAGAAAAACAGAGTCTACAAATAGTCCTTGTACTTAGGGAAATTTTGTGTATATATACATACAAAATTGTATCTATCTAAATATCTATCTGTCTATCTATCTATCTATCTATCTATCTATCTATCTATCTATCTATGATGTCTTACAATCCCTTAATGTCTGAGTAGGCAGTTATGATAGTCATAACTTTAAAGTTTTTGCAGACAATGATAAAAAGTCTTTTGATATTAAATAAACAATGAACATGTGCATCTAATCCTCTGAAAACAGGAAAGGGTTTAGATCTCTTTTCATTTCTTTGTTTGTGCATAATGCCAGGAAGCAGTAATTCACTTGGCTATATCCTACTAATATGAATGAGTTGACCAGTTTTCCAATCATGCCACTGGTCTTCACTGGCTTTCTCTGTATGAATAATTGAGGAGCATCTCTGCCTGTACGAATGCTCTCAACTGAATGATTTTCCTAGCACCGTCCTCCGTGTATGAAAAGCATTATGAACACTGAGATGTTGGAAATAAATCCCTCAGGGATAAATACCACCTGAACTCTCATCAATTCAGAATGGTAGCTACTAATTATTTGCAGAAGAAAAAGAAACTTGTGGAATACATATGGACACCTCCCCTTCAGTTTCTTTTTGAGGACAGAAGTTGTTACCGTGTTGCTAACTACCTTAGCTATCTCAGGCAATGTCCAGAAAGACCAGGGAGAAACATTCCCATTAGGAATCCCCACTTAAACATCAAGCGAATCCCATTCACCATCTTTTTTTCTTTTCTGTTTTCTTATTATTTTAGAAAACAGGGTCTCGCTTTGTCACCCAGCATGGAGTGCAGTGGCGTGATCACAGTTCACTGCAGCCTCAACCTCCCAGGCTCAGGTGATCTTGCTTCAGCCTCTCTGGGACTAAAGGTGTGTGCCACTTTCCCTGATGTTTATTTATTTTATTTTATTTTATTATTTATTTATTTATTTATTTATTTGGTAGAGACAAGGTCTTGTTATGTTGCCCAGGCTCCATTTACCATGTTTGATATCCAACTGTTGTCCATGTGTGTCCCAGCGAAACACAGATTGCTAAGAAAACAAAAGGCGAAGTGAACTCCTGGCCTTGGCACTCCCTGGAACTCGAAGTTGACCTTTGATGTGCTACATAGTGCGTGAGGAGGGCTGGGCATTCAGAAGCCCAGAAACAATGAGAAGAGACTGGAAGGGAGTCAGCTTTGCTCTCTGACTCTGAAACACCCAAAATTCACTCTTAGAGCAGACTATTCTCCAGTTGGTTCATGCTAGCCGCTATAGAAAATCCTGGAAATAAACAAAATGTGTCTCTTTGTTTTGTTTTATTTGTGGTCCTAGGGGATGCTTTTTATTAGCTCCGGTGGATACAGAAGAGGAAACAGTTAGTTCACACCTTAGTTACATTCATAGGCCCTGCCCACTTGGTCTTGGAGCAATGCAGGCTTCCCCCAGGCTCCCAAACATGTTTATCTTCATCTCTTGGCTGTTGTCTCATCTTGTGCAGAGTGGCTGGTGAGTGTTGAAAGGTAGTTTCTGGGTCTTCTTCATGTTCTCTAAGGCAGCAGATAAAGCCTGTCAACTTTTTTTGCTCTTGTTTTCCCTGGCGTCAAATTTTATTCATATGTTCTCACATTTTACAAAATCCTAAAAAGCCATGCAGGAGCTGCAAAAAAAAAAAAAAAAAAAAAAAAGTGGTTCCAAACAGACGCCTCCATAGATGTAATTCACAGACAGTCTACCTTTGTCAGTTAATTTTGTAGGGAATATTTGTAAAGTGTTTAAAAGGAAAAAAATTGCTTGAAACTGCTATACTAATTTCCCTAATTTAGGTCAGTGTGACTGTAGAGATGCAGGAACGCCTTGCAATATTTAAATCCACATTGGAAGTAACTGAGTTAGTGCTAAGTGAGAATGTGGCGTGATTACCCCAGTCAGATATATGCTGTAGAGTGGACAGCTTTGTCCTAAAATTAGGTTATCACACATAGACAGTTCTGTGCTTTCCTTCCCATTTTATTTAAATGGCCAGCGTGTGGCGCTGTTTCCTGTTAAAAAGCTACTTCTGTAATTTCCAGCGGCTTCTCTCCAAATCCCTTGGTATTTATGTGGCTCAATGTCAATTTCAACAGGCTTGGAAACATCAGAGAACAAAAACCCACTTAAGACTTTTAACAGAATAGAGTTTCAGTAATTCTGAAGCGCACCTGTAGATTTATTTTCATGTTTAACATGAAATTCAGAATAAACACGATTATTTATTTGAGCTTTGTTTTAAAAAACTGCTTCAAAAAAGTCTTGTTTTACAAAATTTTAAGTACAAATTTTACTGAAAAGTACAGTATGCACATGAAAAGCAGGCCACTCAAAAGTGAGAAATGTCATTTTTAATTAAAGTTATATCATTTAAGACTTCATTAAATTCATGCTTCTATTAATTTGTTTATGCTTTTCCAAATATTTGTTTAGGGGCAAGCCAGTAACAATTTTGTCATACATTTTTGAAATACAGTAGTCACTGTTTATATTTCTAATAGCCTCCACATTTGACTTTAGGTATTTCTAACTATTTGTATGTTTTTCAGTATCTATGGCTTGTATGGAGAATTTGACATGAGGGCCCTAAGTATTTATGGTTGCTTATAGTAGTGTTGGTAACGTTAGAAGTAGGGTAAAATTAGCTAACTGCCTTGTCACTGGGGCAAGCGTTCAGTTTTACAGGCGTCAAGCAGCCCGTGAAACCACTGGGTTTCAAAAACCCACCCTCCTTGCTGGGTGAAGCATCTGTTCTGCTGTGTAAGACACCAGAATCAGCAGAGGCCATCACCTGTACTAGAGAGAGATTCATGGTGGGGCTCTGGGAGGGAAAGTGCACCCACAGCCGAACATCACCATTGCACATCACCATTCCCATCGCCAGACAATTGCTCTTGACACATGAAAATGCATCCTCTGAGATACTTTATTTATTTATTTTTATTTTATTTTATTTTGAGACGGAGTCTCGATCTGTCACCAGGCTGGAGTGCAGTGGGGTGATCTCAGCTCACTGCAGCCTTAGCCTCCTAGGTTCAAGTGATTCCTCTGCCTCAGTCTCCCGAGGCTGGCTAATTTTTTTTTTTTTTTGGTATTTTAGTAGAGACGGGGTTTCACCATGTTGGCCAGGATCTCTTGATCTCCTGACCTTATTATCTGCCCGCCTCGGCCTCCCAAAGTGCTGGGATTACAGGTGTGAGCCACCATGCCCGGCCTATTTTTTACTAATTATTTTAACTTTAGTGACGATTGCAGCCAGGAAAAAAACTTTAGCAATTTCTTAGTCTAGACTCTCAGCACAAGTGTAGAACAGGCAGCAAACAAATTTAACACTCATTGATGGTGACATGACAACGTGAAAGGGCAAAGAGACAAATTCTTGAGAAGTGGTGGTAGTTAGAAATCATAGTATTTGACAATTTTTCGTATATTTTGTAAAATGTCATTAAAATAGTCTTCAGTGCACAAAAGTAATAGGAAACACAATGCCGAAACTTTGTAAAATCTTAGGAAACATCAAGATGCCTAATAAAAGTGATCTCTTTAAATTGTATGGACTACAACTAAATTTTTATAATCTCGTTGAAGGTAAAAAATGTGTTATATGCTCAAGTTATCCCCAAATAGGGTATCTAGCCTTGAGAGGTGATAAAAGAAAGCAGAAGACTGTAAATGGATACGGTGGTCTTTTGTGTCAACTAGAGTGTATATTCAAAGACCCCATGCCAAAAGCAGTCGTTGTTATTTGTAAAATCATTAGATTGGCCATTGGGGAACAGATGGGTACAGTACCATAAAGGTATACCTCATTCTTGCCTGAAACCACATTGCGAAAGATGCAAATCTGACATTTATCCATTCAGTTGTTAATTGTATCCTGTGCTGTGCAGAAGAGAAGTTAAGTCTGGAGGAGAAGGAAAGCCGTTAAAGAAGGGCTTTAGCAGAGCTGAGCTAGCAAAGCCTGAGAACGTTGCCTGAGAGGGTGGAAGTATGGGTCACGGGCAGTGAGCTTGCAGGGCACACTCCTTCATCTTGCCACTGTTGCTTTTCCTGAAGTGAACTGCAGTCTGTAAGGGAAGATGCACACTCTCGCATCATCAAGTGGAGGCAATTAGAAAGGAAACTAGACCTCATCTGTGACTTTCTTCCCCTCACTTTACTTTCCCCTGAGAACCAAAACCAGGGATGATGTCGTTTTGTTCATGACTCTTAAATGCTGTCATATTTCAGTATTTGTTCTTCAGGTTTCGAGTGAGTTCTCATTTTGCTTTTCTAAGGGAAGCATATCAGATAAAGATTATATTTGCTACCTTCGAACTTTATCCTTATCCAATGTAGCTGGAAGACCTTTGAAAAAAAGGCAAGTTGCTGTCTGAAAAAACAATGAGTCTAAGAGAGTCTTGGCTAAATGTATTGGAAAAATACGTCCATTTGATTGTTAAGAAATAGACTAGTATGTCCAATCCACATAAACACACATCTAAAAAAAGATACTTTAAACAAAATTAAATCATAGAGGCTATTTAAATAAATTTTTTGTACCATTTTTAATGGTTATGTACTTTGTTTGTTTGTTTTGTTTTGAGACAGCGTCTGGCTCTGTCACCAAGGCTGGAATTCAATGGCATGATCTGGGTGCACTGCAGCCTCGACCTCCTGGGCTCAAGCAGTCCTCACACCTAGGCTTCCTGAGTAGCTGGGACCACAGATGTTTACCACCTACCACCATGCCTGGCTAATTTTTGTACTTTTTGTAGAGATGGAGTTTCACCTTGTTGCCCAGGCTGGTCTCAAACTCCTGAGCTCAGGTGATCCTCCTGCCTTGGCCTCCCAAAGTGCTGGAATTATAGGCATGAGCCACCGAGCCGGGCCTCAGATGTACTTTTAAAATCAATTATCCCTCAAAGTGTAGTCTCTGGTTGAATTTGTATGGAATCACTTGGGCTATTATTTAAAAGCTGACATTTCAACCCTCCACCCCAGACATACTGACTCAGAATCTCTGAATTTAGGGCCCTGGGGTCTATCTTTAGTAAAGATTTCAGGTGCTTCTCGTTCTCTGCAGAAAAACAGAAAAAAAAAAAAAAAAAAAAAGGAAAAGAAAAAGAAACCAATAACTAAAGAAAATAAAAGGAAAATAATAACTTTTGGAAACTGTGAATGGGGGCTTTATTTTGTGTGATTCCTCCACAACCCGATCAAGACAACCACACATTTTAGTCTATCGTTGTTCACGAAGATATAAATAAGAGACAATTAAGGTGCTTTTCTTCTCTCTTTGTTAAATGTGTGCTTGTCTATTTAAGTCAAACCAAAGTCAATGTGAGGTTCAATTCTTCTCTAGACAAATTTGGATCATGGGGGTCAAGGAGATCTGGAGAAAGACATACTGAGCACTGTCTTACTAGCTGCACCCGAGGGTCCTACCCCTTTATCCATCATTCCTCAGCATACTCTTAGGCTTCTCCTCCCCGGGGTTGGCTTTCATTAACTTAGGTTGTGGCTTACCTGGGTATGTCAAAAGTCAGAGAACTTCCACGGTTCAATTTGCAAGGTGAGCTGCATAATAAGTTAGGCATACATGGGCAGAATGAAAACAAAACAAAAAAAAACACTGAAATTTGACTGTTATTCTGACTTTACTAGAATGTTTTCTTTTAAAAAGTTACTTTAAACTGCAATTAAAATAAATAATATGAGAAAGGCCTGCATAATCACAGAGGATGTCTGTGATTATTCTAAAAGAAGAAAGCAATATAACCACAAATATTATTTTAACATATTTATAATAAGGTGGCCCTATATGTTTAAACCGAAGCTTTCTGTTAAACTGTTTGTTCTCCTTTGTGGTTTATTATAAAATGCATTTATTCATAGAAATTCATATGCTATGGAACCCATGTAAGCAGCACATACACTGCTTTTTAAAAAAAATACGGCAACCCCTGTGAACATCCAAAGGCTGTTTTTAAAAGCTCAGCATGCTTGTCCTCGTGATTTCACTTTCTAGAATATGCATTTCATGATATGACATGCAAAATTATAAATCAAAGTTACCTAAGAAAATGTCGGTGTACATAATATCTTTGCCTTCACCAAGACCATGTATTTGCTTAACTTTATTAATTAATTAATTAATCCATTTATTTATTTAATTTTGAGACGGAATCTCTCTCTGTCGCCCAGGCTGGAGTGCAGTGGTGCAATCTCGGCTCACTGCAAGCTCCGCCTCCCGGGTTCAGGCTATTCTCCTGCCTCAGCCTCCTGAGTAGCTGGGACTACAGGCGCCCACCACCACACCTGCCTAATTTTTTTGTATTTTTAGTAGAGACTGGGTTTCACCACGTTAGCCGGGATGGTCTCGATCTCCTTACCTCGTGATCTGCCCTCCTCAACCTCCCAAAGTGTTGGGATTACAGGCGTGAGCCACCAAGCCCAGCCTTGCTTAACTTTAAAACTCCAAACAGACCGGGCCCTGGGGCTCATACCACTGCACTCCAGCCTGGGTGACAGAATGAGACTCCGTCCCAAAACAAAACAAAAAAACTCCAAAGAAACACTAGGACAGGATCCCCTAAGCTTTTGGAAATGTTTTTAGTAATTCACAAATTAAAGTGACAACATTTAGAAGACAATCTCTGTATTCAGACATTATTTATTGACACTTCGCTTTATACACATGCTTGCTTGGGGTCACTATAGTTAGCTTCTTTACTCTTCGTTAATATTATGTTTAGCATACTTAAAAAATATTTCCATTTGCAATTCTGAGCAATTTTAAAACAAATCACTGAAGTCGTGTAAGCTTATGCCAAAATTACTAGGTTTCCAGCCCAAGTAAAGAGTGGCCCCAGCCTTTTTGGTACCAGGGACTGGTTTCATGGAAGACAGTTTTTCCATGGACCTGGGGGTAGTGAGTGATGGCTTGGGGATGAAATTGTTCCATCTCAGATCGACATTAGATTCTCATAAGGAGTGCACTACCTAGATATCTCCCATGCATAGTTCACTATAGGATTGAAGCTCGTATCAGAATCTAATGTCACCACTGATCTGACCTGAGGCGCAGCTCAGGCAGTAATGTTCCCCAGCCTGCCTTAGCCCAGTTCCTAACAGGCCACTGACAGGTACTGGTCCAAGGCCTGGGGGTTGGGGACCCCTGAAGTAAAGCATTGTCATGGCTAAAACCTACAGGTAGGGTCAGCTACATCATTTGTGAGACTTCATGCAAAATGAAAATTCAGGGAAACTTGTTCAAATATTGTGAAGAGTTTCAGGATGGTGATGGCAGAACAGGCCTTCTAAGAGTGCGACTGTACCATTGTACAGCTTATATGTCCATGAAACTGGCTCTGCCTATAGAACCTTTTGAACAAGATGACCCTGATTTTCTAATTCGCTGAGAAACACACCAAGGCCAATTAATTCGACTGGCCTTCCTGATTTAAGCTATGTGAAGAAATACACATGTAAGATGATGTACTTGAAAAGCACTCAGAATAGGATAGCTGCAGATGGCTGTCATTGCAATTTGTTAACAGGCAGATCTCAAAATTGCAGAGTGGAACCTGTGTATAAGAATAGGGGAAAGAGTGGGAAATTGCAAAACAACTATACAGGCTTTGTGCAAAGAGGGTTCGAGCCTTCTGATGTAGCTTTGAGTAGAGCGAGTGCATCTAGATACCCTGACTGTGTTTAGCTGGGTGCTTATGGAGATCCTATGTTTTCGAAGGTGAAAGCGCAATTGGGTAGGAGACGGTGGAGATGTCAGAGCAAAGGAACAGCAGTCAGTTGTTGTCCATTGGAACAAGAGTGTGCCTGGGTCTTTCTTCTCTGGGTTCTCCTACCTGCACGGGGACTGTCACTTCCTGATGGAGCTCAGGGGAGTGTAGAGCTTTGTCACAGGTTGTGTCTTATCAATGCCTCCTGTCTTTCTGTGGCAGGATCCTGGCTGGGGAGGGAGAATTCCTGTGCTGAGAGAACACTAGAAAAAACGACAGGAGAGGCCGGAGCAGCCATTCCAAAGCTAAAAAGCCTGAGTCAAGAGGCTCGGGGCAAATCGTGGGGAAAGAAAGAGATTAAGACGCAAGTCTATTTAGAATAAATCACTCACTTGGGGCGTGCAAGGCTTACTAGAAAAACAGACACCTGAGGAAACAAGGCGTGTGGACCTAAAGGTGGTTAGCTATGCACTGAGACTGTCTCCAGGGAAAACAGTGCGGGAAGGAAGGGAGGGAGGGAGGGATGCGGGAAGGACGGAAGAAATGCAGGAGGGAGAGAAGGAGCAACATGTCTTCGGGACACTGTAGGGCAAATGTCCACGCTCCCCTCCCCGTCTGCCTTACTGCCATTTCAGTTTTCTTCCCTTCTTTCCACTACCTGGGCAAAGGGAATTCGAATATGTGAAAGCGTTGGAAAAGCCTGGACCCAGGGGAGGTCGGGGAGAAAACAGGCCACTTAGGGGCGCGGGGTCAATCCCCAGGCAGGTGGGACGCCCCTGGGGGTCCTGAGGCCTCTTCCCGCCTGCTGAAGGGAGCAACCCTCCTGGCAGGCCTGGACCTGCTCACACCTGACGTTTACCTGGACGGAGGGGGGAGGTGGGAGGGGCAGGAAGCGGTTGGTGCGGACGGGAAAGGCGCCTGCGTGGGAGCCCGGCCCCTTGAGACCCGCGCGGCGTGGAAAGCCGCTCGGCGTCGCCCTCC